>NC_140995.1:208255849-208512914 GCF_052327205.1 Somniosus microcephalus | reverse complement strand
TTCATCACTGCCTGTGACTGTGGTTGGTTTCAGGTTCCCCCTTACCACTGTATTGCCTGTGACTGTGGTTGGTTTCAGGTTTCTCCTCACCATTGTATTGTAGTATTGGAATGTATGGAATGTGTTGTGTGTAGGGCTCCGCCCATACCTGGCCTCTATGTAAGCCAGCTCAGTCTGGCCTCACAGCCAGTACTGCAGAGCTCCAGATGGAAGATACCTCTCTCCACTGCGTGTTATCTTCTAAGTTAATAAAAGCCTTGTTTTGTTCCGCTAACATCGAGTCTCGGGATTATTGAGGCACATCAATTTTATTAACTTATTTTTCAACACAATGGATCAACTCCTGAAACCCGAACGTTTGGATTTGGATCAGCATGCTCCGGACGCATCAGCACGCTTCGGACACTGGTTTATGTGTATGGAATTCTTCCTGGACAATTCCGCAGCCGTCAAAGACGCTACGGACGCTGCGAGTATGAAACTCGGAATTCTGCGGAATTGGGTAAGCCACCGGGTTTACCCCCTCATCCAAGACGCCGACACGTACCTGGCCGCCTGCGACATCTTAAAGGCGCATTACCAGCAGCCTACGAATGAGGTGTATGCTAGGCATCTGCTCGCCACTCGCGCACAGCGACCTGGGGAATCGGTGGAGGAGTTCCTAGGCACCCTGAAAATGCTTGGCAAAAACTGCAAGTGCCGAGATGTAAAAGCCGCAGTGTACACCGACGAGCTTGTTCGCGATGCCTTTATCACAGGCCTCAGTTCCACTTACATCCGGCAAAGACTGCTGGAAAAAACGGGATTGGACCTGAAACAGGCTGCGGACACCGCGCGATCCCTGGATGTGGCCCAGAGAAACTCGGACGCCTACTCTTCAGCCCGCGCCGTCCACGCCGCCACGTGTGCACCAAGGGCGCCGCCATCTTGGAAGGCATCTTCCCCGCCCGGCAGCCCGACACCGTCGGGGCCCCGCTCTCCCCCCAGAAGCCCTACGACAGCCGCGACGCGTCGGGGACCCAACTGCTACTTCTGCGGGCAGCCAAAGCACACCAGAAACCTGTGCCCGGCGAAAGGCACCACCTGCTTTAAGTGCGGTAAGAAGGGGCACTTCGGGAAGGTGTGCAGAGGGAACCCCGCCGGAAAACCAAAACCCGCCACCGCCGCGTGTGCGCCGTGGGAGTGGCCATCTTGGACGCCATCTTGTGAGCAGACAGCGTGGACGCCATCTTGTCTCGATCAGGGCCCTACAGTGGCATCGGTCACAGTGGACCAGACCAGGCCCCACCCGCTATCCAAATCAATGGTGGACATCGAGGTAAACGGGTGCCGGGTTAAATGTTTAATTGACAGCGGAAGCACGGAGAGTTTTATCCACCCTGAACTGGCACAACAACTCTCCCTAAAGGTGGTCCCTACTCGGGGCACCATCTCTATGGCTGATAAAACCCAGACATCGACCATTCTGGGTTACTGCACGGTACAATTGTCCGTTAACGGGACTGTATACGATAATTTTAAAGTATTAATCATGAAGAATCTATGCGCGAGCGTGATCTTGGGCCTGGATTTCCAGTGCAACCACCAAAGCATCACGCTCAAGTACGGTGGGTCCCAGCCGCCCCTCACAGTGTGCGGCCTGGCTACCCTGAAGGTAAAGCCGCCTTCGCTATTCGCGAACCTTACCCCTAACTGCCGGCCAATAGCGACCAAAAGCAGGAGGTACAGCTGGGAGGACAGGCGGTTTATCGCGACCGAGGTAGACAGGCTCCTGAAAGAGCGCATTATTGAATGTAGCAATAGCCCGTGGCGCGCCCAAGTGGTGGTGGTAAGGGGTAGCGAGAAGAAACGGATGGTGATCGACTATAGCCAAACGATCAACAGGTACACCCAACTAGACGCCTACCCGCTACCCCGCATATCAGAAATGGTGAACCAAATCGCCCAATACCGGGTGTTCTCCACCATCGACCTCAAGTCAGCGTACCACCAGCTCCCTATCAGACCAGAGGACCGCCCGTACACCGCCTTCGAGGCGAACGGACGCCTCTACCAATTCCTCAGAGTCCCCTTTGGGGTGACGAATGGGGTCTCGGTCTTCCAGAGGGAGATGGATCGCATGGTCGATGACCACCACTTGCAGGCAACCTACCCCTACCTCGACAACGTCACCATCTGCGGTCACAACCAGCAGGATCACGACTCGAACCTCGAGAGGTTCCTGAAAACCGCACAAAAACTCAACCTCACCTACAACGAGGACAAGTGCGTTTTCAACACCACGCGCCTCTGCATACTAGGCAGCGTGGTGGAGAATGGGGAAATCGGACCAGACCCCGACCGATTGCGCCCCCTACGGGAGCTGCCCCTGCCCAACACTCCCAAAGCCCTGAAAAGGTGCCTGGGGTTATTTTCTTATTATTCCCAATGGGTCCCCAACTACTCCGACAAAGCCCGCCCCCTCTTGAAAGCATCCTTTTTTCCGCTCTCTGCTGAGGCCCACGCCGCCTTCAAAAGCATTAAGCAGGATATTGAGCGGGCCACGCTACAGGCAGTGGATGAGAACACTCCATTTCAAGTGGAAAGTGATGCATCTGACTTTGCCTTGGCGGCCACCCTCAACCAGGCGGGGCGGCCCGTAGCTTTCTTCTCGAGGACCCTCCAAGGGCCCGAGATCAGACACTCCTCCGTGGAAAAGGAGGCCCAAGCCATCGTGGAGGCAGTGCGCCACTGGCGCCACTACCTAGCCGGCAAACGCTTCACCCTACTTACCGACCAGCGGTCGGTAACGTTTATGTTCAATAATAAACAGAGGGGGAAGATCAAAAATGATAAGACTCTTAGGTGGCGGATCGAGCTCTCCACCTTTGAGTATGACATCATTTACCGGCCAGGGGCCCTTAACGAATCCCCTGACGCCCTCTCACGAGGGATGTGTGCCAGCGCCACCGGGGATCGGCTACAGACCCTCCACAACGACCTCTGCCACCCAGGGGTCACGCGGCTGTTCCACTTCATAAAGTCCCGCAACTTACCCTACTCGATTGAGGAAGTTCGGTCTCTGACCAGGAACTGCCGCACTTGCGCTGAGTGCAAGCCTCGGTTCTACCACCCTGATAGAGCCCACTTAATCAAAGCTACACGGCCCTTTGAGCGGCTCAGCTTAGATTTCAAGGGCCCCCTCCCGTCCGTCGACCGCAATGTTTACTTCCTGAACATTGTGGACGAATACTCCCGGTTCCCATTCGCCTTCCCCTGCCCAGACATGACCAGCGCCACGGTCATTAAATGCCTCAACAGCCTGTTCTGCCTGTTCGGTATGCCGAGCTACATCCACACGGATAGGGGGGCGTCCTTCATGAGTGAAGAGCTACGCCAGTACATGCTGTCCAGGGGTATCGCCACGAGCCGTACCACCAGCTACAACCCCCGGGGTAACGGTCAAGTGGAGCGAGAGAACGGGACAGTATGGAAAGCAGTCACTCTAGCTCTAAGGACCAAGGGCCTCCCTATCTCCCGCTGGCAGGAAGTCCTCTCAGATGTGCTCCATTCGATACGGCCGCTATTGTGTACTGCCACTAATGCCACGCCTCATGAACGAATGTTTAGCTTTCCCCGGAAATCCACCTCAGGCGTATCCATGCCGTCATGGCTCTCCACCCCAGGTCCGGTATTCGTGCGAAGGCATGTGAGGGGCCATAAGACGGACCCTCTCGTGGAGCCAGTGCACCTACTCCACGCCAACCCCCAATACGCGTATGTCCGGCACGCCGACGGAAGGGAGGACACCGTGTCAATAAAAGACGTCGCCCCAGCCGGTAACGACAACAACCACGGCAATAGCAGCAACAACGACCACAGCAACTCTTACCCACCCACTACTCTTTCATCACCCCCGGAAGAACATCGACCAACGGCACCCCCACCAACTACCCCTTCAACAACCCTGGCGGCACCCCCGGCAGAGACCCAGGAGGCCACCGGGGACACCCAGCCGACACCCGCGACACCACAACAGCCACGTCGGTCGCAGAGGACTACCAAACCCCCGAACAGACTAAATCTATAGAAGGGGTGAATGTGATAAAATATTCCATTCATCACTGCCTGTGACTGTGGTTGGTTTCAGGTTTCCCCTCACCATTGTATTGCCTGTGACTGTGGTTGGTTTCAGGTTTCTCCTCACCATTGTATTGTATATTGGAATGTATGGAATGTGTTGTGTGTAGGGCTCCGCCCATACCTGGCCTCTATGTAAGCCAGCTCAGTCTGGCCTCATATCCAGTACTGCAGAGCTCCAGATGGAAGATACCTCTCTCCACTGCGTGTTATCTTCTAAGTTAATAAAAGCCTTGTTTTGTTCCGCTAACATCGAGTCTCGGGATTATTGAGGCACATCACCGACTTTATACAAGGCTAGCTTGAAAACTAAAAAAGCTGTTGGACAGCTTCAAATAGGGTTGGCACAGCCACAGAGAAGCCGACAACCCAAAATGAGAGCAAGTAATTACCCAAAGTAATTACACTTCTCCACCTCTGTGAAGCGCCTCGGGGACACTTTCCTACTAGATCGATGCAAAATGCAGCAGGGTACTGTTGTTGATACCTCTTTAGCGAGCAGTCAAAGCCATGCATTTAAGAAAAGTATCAATGTTTTATAAACTAACTAAAAAACATGTTAAAACTGACGTGAGCTGCAGGAGCCAGTGCTGAGCTCCACCAGTCTGCAGTCCAACCTACGCACACAGACAGGAGAGAGAGACGTGACCGTGACACACACGCCGGGCAGCAAACGATCTCCCCGCGTCACCGGTCCCAGCTGTGTCTTTCCCCAACCGTTCTCCATTTTAAACAAGGAACACAACAACAACAACAACCTGGAGCAACGTCACAAAACGTGGGAGACACACAGCAGCTCAGCCAGAACCTGTGGAGAGGACAGACACATTACATTTTCAGGTGTAGCACCCCCTTCCTCAGAACTGGAAGAAATGACAGTGTTTAAAAAGGAACAGGACAAGGGGGAGAGGGGGCATGCCAGCCCACCCGCACACACCACAAGGTTTAGCTTCTGGGTGGGGTTATGCACCTCTCTGGTGCATTCTCCAGTATCCTGGAATCCACAATGAGCATGGACATTTCCAGGTTTTTATATTTTAAAAAATCTGTGAGGTTTTGCTCAATTTTATTAAAAATACTCTCTGCCATTTTGGGGATAACTACTTTTACCTGTTGCACCATAACACAGACTCCTTTTAAACTTGCTGGGATACATGAATCACTTCAGCTGAACTTGGCCCGGTTTGTATGGAAAGGGATCCATTGGGTGGTGTGCTCTTGCACCTCCCAGCAGCTGACTCCAGGGGGGCAGTGAAAGTAGCCCTGGAAACGGGCCATTTTCTGAGCCAAAGCACAGTGCGTGGTATTTGGGTGGGTGGGATTTTTACAAAAAGATCAATAAACAGTTCGAGTTTTTTTTTTACATCTCCAGCTTTCCATCGTTTTTCATTAGCATGTCTCCCAAAAAAAGGCCTTGCCTTTCCTGATGGTGATTTGCTAACCTCGATGCCGGCGTCCAATTCAGCTGCTTGCCAGTCGAGATTAAGCTTAACCCGAAATAAAAACAGAAAATGCAGGAAACACTCAGCAGGTCAGGCAGCATCCGTGGAGCGAGAAACAGAGTTAACGTTTCAGGCCGGTGACCCTTCGTCAGAACTGGGACTTTTCACACATGCTGCCTGGCCTGCTGAGTATTTCCAGCATTTTCTGTTTTTATTTCAGATTTCCAACATCCGCAGTATTTTGCTTTTGTATTAGGCTTGGCCCTCACCGGTTATTCAGCTGGGAGGGGGAGCACAGTTAATAATAGACTTTTTTTAACAGGGAGTAAATCACGATTGCCAACTGGAGGTTTTAAGGGAGTCAAATTTAGATTTCCGAAAGAGGCATTTTGGAAACGACGCATTAGTCGGAGCAGAATTAGCTCCCCAGCTCCCTTGTTAATTTCAGACTGTGAAGAACGGGAAACTGGGGCCTCTTCAGCATTGTCTCCTGAGTTTCAACCTACAGATCTCCATTTAAATTGATAATCTGTGTGGGTTTTTTAAAAAAAAGCAGCCTCGCTTTAATAAATGAAATGCACTGTAATAGCACGCCTGAACTGCGGGAGTCTCACTACAGTAAAAAGACCTGCAATGCTTGAGACATAAATGCTCAGTGCCGCTGAGTGAGGCTGAACAAAATCCATACAGTGCGTCTGTTTTTCCAGTGTAGGGTACAATACAGCCGATGGCAGATAACCCATTGCTCTTCAAAGCCAAAATGCAATATTGTATGCGAGTCAGTATTCTCTCTCTCTCTCTTGCAGGGCAGGAAATGATTTATGGTTGTCGGAGAGTGTGGGCGCAGGCTGCCAGCACACTGTAGCGCTGCCTTTCTGGTCCAATAATAAAGTGTCTCAGAACTGCTGAGGTAACACTCTGGCTTTTAATGCCTAGATTTCCTTGGACATTCTCGCTGCAGTAGTGTAAGCGATCAGTAATGCAATCTAGTTCATCCTCATCGTAGCACAGTACCCTGCGGTGCCTTGAGCTCCTCCACACACTCGGGGTGGGGTGGGGTGGTGCGGTTGTTTGGTTCGAGCACGAGGTTTGCAAGAACAGTTTTGCTACAATGCGATTCTGCAGTGATGGAAATAATATTTGCAGATTATGCAGAATAACGAATGATTTTATCTTTATATGTAATGAATGGCTGAACAGTGTAACTGCATCAGCACCACAAAAGCTTTTTAATGTACTGATCGGAATTGTGTTGTGCCCTTTCTCACTTTTAAAACCTGCTTTACAATCCACACACTATAATATACTTCTCTTGGGTCTGAGATTGTGCAATTTCCTGATGAGTATCATCTCTCTTGTAAATGAAATTTGAAGCTGCTGTAAGTTAATTTGATCATTTGACAGGAAATGGTTCTCTTTCAAAAACAAAGTAAGATGTTGCATCACTGAATGTGGTAGAAGCTCCTGTATGGAGATTGCTTTACTGAAAATTGAGGTTTATTGGAATGCGTACTACCTTGTGCATATTACAATGAAGTTACATACTGGAATATAGATTATCTCGTACAGATGATCGTGCTGTTACATTCCGCATCTGGGGAAGCTGCAACACAGGATTACATGCATGCTAAACAGCAGAAGCAGCATGCTATAGCCAGGGCTAAGCGATCCCATAATCAACGGATCAGATCAAAGCTCTGCAGTCCTGCCACATCCAGTCGTGAATGGTGGTGGACTATTAAACAACAAACAGGAGGAGGGGGCTCCATGAATATCCCCATCCTCAATGATGGTGGAGCCCAGCACGTGAGTGCAAAAGACAAGGCTGAAGCGTTTGCAAACATCTTGAGCCAGAAGTGCCGAGTGGATAATCCATATTGGCCTCCTCCTGAGGTCCCCACCACCACAGAAGCCAGTCTTCAGCTAATTTGATTCACTCCACGTGATATCAAGAAATGGCTGACCGCACTGGATACAGCAAAGGCTATGGGCCCCGATAACATTCTGGCTATCACGCTGAAGACTTGTGCTTCAGAACTAGCCGTGCCTCTAGCCAAGCTGTTCCAGTACAGCTACAACACTGGCATCTATCCAACAATGTGGAAAACTGCCCAGGTATGTCCTGTCCACAAACAGCAAGACAAATCCAATCTGGCCAATTACCGCCCCATCAGTCTACTCTCCATCAGCAAAGTGATGGAAGGTGTCATCGACAGTGCTATCAAGCGGCACTTACTCACCAATAACCTGCTCACTGATGCTCAGTTTGGGTTCCGTCAGGACCACTCGGCTCCAGACCTCGTTACAGCCTTGGTCCAAACATGGACAAAGGAGCTGAATTCCAGAGGTGAGGTGAGAGTGACTGCCCTTGACATCAAGGCAGCATTTGTCCGAGTGTGGCATCAAGGAGCCCTAGTACAATTGAAGTCAATGGGAATCGGGGGGGAAAACTCTCCACTGGCTGGAGTCATACCTAGCACAAAGGAAGATGATTATGGTTGTTGGAGGTCAATCATCTCAGCCCCAGGACATCACTGCAGGAGTTCCTTAGGGCAGTGTTCTAGGGCCAACCATCTTCAGCTGCTTCATCAATGACCTTCCCTCAAGGCCAGAAGTTGGGATGTTCGCTGATGATTGCACAGTGTTCAGTTCCATTCACAACTCCTCGGATAATGAAGCAGTCTGTGCCCACATGTAGCAAGACCAAGTACTATCTCCAACAAGAGAGAGTGTAACCACTGCCCCTTGCCATTCAACGGCATTACCATCACCGAATCCCCCACCATCAACATCCTGGGGGGGTCACCATCGACCAGAAGCTTAACTGGACCAGCCACATAAATACTGTGGCGACAAGAGCCGGTCAGAGGCTGGGTATTCTGTGGCGAGTGTCTCGCCTCCTGACTTCCCACCGTCTACAAGGCACAACCAGGAGTGTGATGGAATACTCTTGCATGGATGAGTGCAGCTCCAACAACACTCAAGAAGCTCGACCCCATCCAGGACAAAGCAGGCTGCTTTATTGGAACAACATTCACTCCCTCCACCACCAGTGTACCGTGGTTGCAGTGTGTACCATCTACAAGATGCACTGCAGCAACTCGCCAAGGCTCCTTCGACAGCACCTCCCCATGACCTCTACCACCTAGAAGGACAAGGGCAGCAGGCACATGGGAATGCCATCACCTCCAAGTTCCCCTCTAAGTCGCACACCATCCTGACTTGGAAATATATCGCCGTTCCTTCATTGTCGCTGGGTCAAAATCCTGGAACTCCCTACCTAACAGCACTGTGGGAGTACCTTCACCTCACGGACTGCAGCAGTTCAAGAAGGTGGCTCACCACCACCTTCTCAAGGGCAATTGAGGATGGTCAATAAATGCTGGCCAACCAGCGATGCCCACATCCCAGGAACGAATAAAGAAAAAAATAGATTACCTTGTGCATATTACAGTGCTGTTACATACTGCGATATATATTGCTTTGTGCATATTACAGTGCTGTTACATACTGCGATATATATTGCTTTGTGCATATTACAGTGCTGTTACATACTGCGATATATATTGCCTTGTGCATATTACAGTGCTGTTACATACTGGAGGTATGAGGTGCTATTTTCTCACTCACTGCGTTGCTAAAGAGTAATGACCCAGTGCCTGAAGGTAACCACTAAAATATCGAGGGAAATCTGATTCTGAACTCGTTCATGGGTTTTAAGAACCAGGATCGGCATCTAGAATCTGAAAGGCGCCGGTCCCTATTCAATGTAATGAGTGCTAGTGAAAGACAAGTAGGTGAGGCCACCACACCCGATGTGGACACTTACCGGCATATCCGTGAATTTCATCAGGTTTGTGTGCAAGTGTGATATGTTGCACGTGAGGAAACTAGCATGTGGAAAGCATGATGAAGACGGTGTGAAGAACGGGTCTCCGACCTGCTCAGTCACGCTGACACGGCGCAGACACGATGGGCCGAAGGGCCTCTTTCTGTGCTGTAAAAACTCTATGACTCTATGACTCTAACACCATTGCATGAACTGAGTAATGTGGCTCAGGAGAATGAGAAAACCTTTTTAATCAAGGCACAGACTTTTTAATGAAACAATCAGGATAGGGTTGGAAACACTGGTACCTATTATCGAGGGCCGGAAGTTCAAGTAGAGAAAGGTGTAATATTTAAAATTCCAAGATTTAAGGTGAATTCCCCCAAATTGACACTAAAAAGGGTAAAAGTCATTCTAAGCTATTTATTTTTTGCAGTGTTTACAGAAGTGATACTTTAAATTTAAAGCATCTCCCTCTAAACAGAATTATCACTCCTCCTTTGCTCTTGACGATGAATATTATGGGTTGCAATGTGTCTAGGTGTAAATAAGTGTACAACTAAATTACCAGCTTCATGTTTCTATTTGGCAAATTAAAGATTTAGATAAACTTGCAAGAAAATACAAATCTGAGTTTATGTTAAAAGTTGCAAAATGTGTTCTGGGTTGCCGTATCTCTGAGGACTGTCGAGACTGGTATCAGTCCTACTCCGCAGTCAGCTAGGAGTAAGTGCAATCCAACCAAATGTGAGGTGCAGGATAGCCACTTTTTCCTTCTTGCCGGAATTGCATGTTGTTTTATCTGGCTGAGAATGGATGGCCCTATTCCAACCAACACCAGCAAGTTCAAGTGAGGAGAAGTAGTCATAGAAACATAGAACATAGAAGATAGGAGCAGGAGTAGGCCATTCAGCCCCTCGAGCCTGCTCCGCCATTCAATGAGATCATGGCTGATCATCCAAATTCAGTACACTGTCCCTGCTTTCTCCCCATATCCCTTGATCCCTTTAGCCTTAAGAAATATATCCAACTCCTTCTTGAATATATTTAATGAATTGGCCTCTACTGCCTTCTGTGGTAGAGAATTCCACAGGTTCACCACTCTCTGGGTGAAGAAATTCCTCCTCATCTCAGTCCTAAATGGCTTACCCCTTATCCTTAGACTGTGACCCCTGGTTCTGGACTCCCCGACCATCGGGAACATTCTTCCTGCATCTAGTCTGTCCAGTCCTGTCAAAATTTTATAAGTTTCAATGAGATCCCCTCTCATTCTTCTAAACTCCAACGAGTATAAGCCCAATCGACCCAATCTCTCCTCATACGTCAATCCTCATAATCTCAGACTTGTGCCTTTTTGATTGGGAACTAAACGATCAGCTCCATAAACTATTGGTTATTCGCCATGCTGCACCTGGAATCTCTCAACATTAATTAATTTACAATGCCATTGGCAATATGCAAATTTTAGCTCCTAAAAGTAGCTGGCTATTAACGTGGTGGCACTAGAAATCATAAAGCACTTGCCCTACCACTAATGCAATGGGGCTGGAGTGGAATTCGAGCGATATTCCAGGTGTGCGCTCTGTTGCTATCCAGATGTTCTTGTGCTTTAGTTGGAGCCATGTGCTAAAATGAGTTTGCCCTACCAATGATAGGAACCAATGCCATTTATGCAAATTGCCAAAGACTGTTGTCATTGGGTTTTTTTCTCTCCCAGGTGTTTAGATAATGGGCTGTGTGCAATGCAAGGACAAAGAGACAACAAAAGCAGCAGTGGATGAGAGGGCCGGTTCCATTCCCCAGAACCCAGGCTATCGGTATGGGCCCGACCCTTCTCCTCAGCACTATCCCAACTTCGGTGTTACGGGGATTCCAAATTACAACAGCTTCCATGGAACAAGTGGGCAAACACTGACCGTCTTTGGTGGTGTTCATTCCTCCACTCACACGGGGACGCTGCGTACTCAAGGCGGAGGAACGTTAACCGGTAGGAGAAACACCCACATGGTGCTAACTTTTTGCTTTTGTTTTTTAACAATTTGTTTTCCTTAATGGTACCATGCTTTAATGAAGACCCCTTGTGTTGAGCAACCCTTCCACCACAACAAAGCATTCTTTCTGCTTGAAGAAAATGGCATAAACTGGTGAACAACTTGCTTTCTTTTACTGTTGTGCAGCCAGTAGTTTTTATTTAATGATTTACTGTACAAATGATTTATACGGTACAAACCATTGTTATACTGTGCAAACTATGGTTGTACTGTGCAAACCATGGTTGTACTGTAGAGATGCTCCTTGGGACGTTTTACTACGTTAAAGGTGCTATATAAATGCAAGTTGTTATGTGGAGGAAGTATAATGTGAACAATTAGTTAAATATTTAAACAATATTACTCAGGTCAGTAAAGTGTCATTTGTTTCACTCGTATGTTTAAATATATTTTTAACTTGCAAATTCAGGTCAAGTGGTTGGAAATGATTCTACCTGATCATACAGCTGAGTTCCAGCATCACCTATAAACGTGTCATTGCACTACTAATACTGGTCTGACTGGTATCTGTGTAGAGTGATGCGCAAGTGGTGGAGTTGAGTTACACTGCCGCCTGCACCTGATACTCTGCTCAGTAAGGAGAGCGCTCTGCACGTGTGTTTCCACCTTACGGCCAACTCCCCTCTAATATTAGGAGAGAGTAAGTGGAGCTCCTCTCCCAACACAAACTTCAAAAGTGACTTTGCAAATTGTCTACAGGAATCCACTGAAATCCTGGGCACTCCTTGAATGTGGCTTCACACTAGGCTGGAGTTATACTGCACTCTGTAAAACACGTGAAAAGCTACAAAACACAAGCTGCTAAAATGATCAACTCGGGTGCATGGAGCAGGACGTTTGCGGAAGACCATTGATGAAGGGGAGGTGGGCTGTGAATGCCTCCTCAGGGCCATACTATGAGCATTGCTGCGATTACGCTGTGCTGCAACTACAGGAAACTTTCGATTTACCGGCACCTAAATAACCGGAAATCTCGGTTAACCGGCAAAATTCAGGAGTAGGTTCAGGTAACTTTTATTACATGCCTTCCTCCATTTGTTGCTGTGCAAGGGTGTGGCTGCAGCTGTTGCTAAGCTACAGAGATGCTTGCAACTTGTGGCCATTGTTCTGAAGCTGTGGGTTTGTTGCTTTATACGGAGCTCTCAGCTCCGTATCTTTTACTATAGCTTGCGGTTATCCGGAATTTTTGATGAACCGGCAGCACGTCGGTCCCATCCGTGCCGGATAAAAAAAGTTTCCTGTATATATTAAAATTGACTGTTTTTGTATACTGTGTAAGGAGATACTGAGCACTAAAGAATGAGCTGTGGTGTATAGTTTTATTCCGAGCCATGATCATGCTGCTGACGGATATCCTTTTGCTTCCTGTCTGCAGTTGGGGTAACCCTTTTTGTGGCCCTGTACGACTACGATGCCAGAACGGATGATGACCTTAGCTTTAGAAAAGGAGAAAAGTTTCAAATTCTTAATAACACGTGAGTACCGAGAGAGAGAGAGACTAATACTGGAGAAACCACAGCTCCAGTCTTTGTGAAATGTTACTTTCTTCGCCCAATGGTGAGGCTTCTGCACAGTTCAGATGAGCAGCATAAATGATTCCCTGTGATCATCATCTGCTGTGGTCGTGCACCATTTCCCATCAGTTAGGAAGCCAGATTCCTCATTGGTTGGTCTATATTCAGTATCCAATTTTCTTTTAAATAAAACATTAAAAGGAATCATTAATGTCTGCTGGCACTATGGTAACAGCTGTTTAATCTGACTTGTACAATAAAGGAATTTAAATGTGGAACTCACTGCCAGTTGGAGTAATGGAAGCAGGTATCATTGACGCATTTAAGGGGAGGTTTGATGCATACATGAGGGTGAAGGGAATAGAGGGATACGGGGTTAGGGTGGAAGAGGTGAATAGAGAGGGAAAGAGGCTCATGTGGATTATAAATACCAGCATTGACCAGTTAGGGCGAATGGCTTGTTCTGTGCTGTAGATTCAATGTAATATATTGAAATCCATCATAGCAGTTAAATGCCCTCCTGCACCTTTCCCACTGCTCCAAGATGCAGCTCTGACAAAATAGTAGACCTGAAATGACGCTGTAGGATACGCCGAGCTCCCCTTTACACTTTCCCCCATTGTAGCGGAGGAGTGAAATCATTCATTCCAATCTAGTTGACGCCTTTGCTGGAGAGGGATTCAGAACAAATATTCAAAGTGTTTACACGTTCAGCCTTCCACAATTTCATTTTATTGATCTTATTTTTTTGAATCGGTAAACTTCAGATACAGTGTTTAATGTTTCTTCCCTGGGCGGAGCTGCGTTTGAAGCTGTCCTTGAACAAATCGCAAAATACTGCAGATGCTGAAAATCTGAAACCAGGGCAGAAAACGCTGGCAACACTCGGCCGGTGAGGCAGCATCTGTGGAGACATTTACCGTGACAAAAGTTCCATAGCCAAGACTTGCTGTCTATTTTATCAACAGATACTGCCTGACCACTTTCAAAACAGAATTGGATATAAACTTGAAAAGGAAATAAATTCAGGGTTAGGGGGAAAGGGCGGGGGAGTGGGACTAATTGGATGGCTCTTTCAAAGAGCCGGCACGATGGGCCGAATGGCCTCCTTCTGTGCTGTCTGATTGCATGTATCTTTGTCTGCAATTACCACAATGTTTATGTGGTTATAGACTGTTCGATTCCCACCTGTATTGTCGAGTATAAAGTAAATTTGATATCTGCGTGTCCTCATTTTTCTCTGGGCCGACGCTCTCCACAGTCCTCCTTCGAAAACTTAGTGATGTTTTTTGGGCAGTAACTTTCTTAATAGGAGAAATCACGTGCCTGTTTCCTGCAGATGGGTGCAAGCTGTTTTCTTCCAAAGATGACGGTACAATCCATTCCATCCATTTAATTACAAGAAATTAAAAAACACTGGTTATTTCTACAGTGACCATTATAAAACTTGAGATGTAATGGTGAATCTGTACAAAAATAAGACCACAGTTGGAGCACTGAGTGCAGTTTTTTGGGCTCCACATTATACGAAGGATGTTGAGGCAATAGAGAGGGTACAGCACAAGGATGCTGCCTATTATAAGGAAATACAAATACAAAAAGATTTGAAAAAATTGGGGCTGTTTTCATTAAAACAGAGGAGATAATGGGATAACTTGATTTAAAATTATAAAGGGATGGGACAGAGTAGATGGAAACTGATTGTTTCCAGTGATTGAGGGCTCTAGAACGAGAGGACATCAATATACTATTAAATGCAAGAAATTTAGGACAGAGAGCAGGGGATACTTTTTTAACACAGAGGGTTGAGAGGCTGTGGAGAAGATAGTGATTGCAGCAGAGAGCGCGCCAACATTTAAGAATAGGTTAGATTGGTGGTTGGAGGACAGAAGATGACAGGCACATTGGATGAGGACAACTGCTCATGGGGAGGATAAACAACACCTGACTGGCCCGTTTCTGTGTTATATTTTCTATTGTTGGCCATTTTCTACAGCGATGCCCATGGTTGTTCAAGTACAGTGAGTGAAGAGGCTTTTTAAAGAGCAAAGTGGGTTGAGTCATCGTCCGGGTGATGAAAGAATTTGAGGTTCAGGCAAAATAACAAACCAGTTCAGAAGGAATCATTCCCCAGTGTCACTACACCAGTGCAACTTTCTGTTGCCAATGCAGGATAGTCCCTGCTGCCTGGAGCAGCTGGCTGAAGCTGATTCTTCCCTCCCTGGTTGATGTCATCCCAGGTGTCGCTGCTCCATCCAGCCTATGTGACAGAGGTTTACATGGTTACCCAAAGCAACACAGTAAACAAAGACTTTTTTTTTTCATCTGCAAGCTAAAACCCAGAGGAACCAGCCGTCTGTGATGGTGTTTTGTTTCTGAGCAAGTTTTGTCCTCAACTTGACACTGATGCTTTTTGGTTTTCTATGAAGTGATCCGTGCCGACACTGAGATGTAGCCCCATTTCACCCCACCCCTCAAAATATAGCCTCCAAGTCGGCTGAAAGAGCTGACCAGCCCAAACTCTGGGCTTCATTGCAGTTGCTCGTGGTATTGAGATGTGTCATCTGCCTCAGTAGTCACTTGTGGTGAAGGATTCCAGTAACCATCTGGGGCACTTGCAACTGGAAAAGACAAAGAATGGTGACTTTTGCTTCCTGTCCATGGAGTGCACCACCATCACAACCCTGAGTTTTGTGCCCATGACTATCTGGTGGGATGTCCCATTGTCACAGGAGTACCAAATCATCCTTGATGAAACAAATCGAACAGCTACCCTCCTTAGTGCTGCAGATTGACTATACATAGATTACATGGGAAGATTTCTTTCTGTGTCTGTGTGTGATTCATTTTTTTTCTCCTCTTCCTCTCTCGCATCTCACAGAAACCAGGAGCAGATGTGTTCAAGGAAGTCCCATGGCCTCCAATACATCTGCCTAACTACTTGCCTGATACAAAACAAGCCCCTTCAAACACATGCGTCCTTCCCATGAAGTAGCATTTTCATTTCACCGAGATTGCTGTTCACCAGTTATTCAGTTCCTCATTCATGAAATCACATTTCATTGATTGCTCTGCGACTCTTGCAGGATAGGGTTACTCTAATATGAACCATGAATTCTTGATGGAATTCATTGAACTCATGACCAGTGTTGGATACCATCTCTCTTGTTTCTGCTTATCTCTTTAGCGCCAGATGCATAGTCACGTTGCATAGACACACTGAGCAAAACCAGCTGACTTTCATCAGTTTTGGCCATCTAAGATTTTGAAGATATGTGAAATCTGTTGAATATTTAATACAAGGGCCAGCTCAAATATTAAAAACAGAAGAAATTTCATAAACGCAGATGAATTTCTAAAGCACAAAGCAAGAACAGGAACAGCTGCATTATGATGTGGGATGAAAATTAAATTTAAAAAGTTGATTATGCATTATCCTCCATCTTGAGCAAGTTGAGTAACTGAGGGAGGGAAATCACCGTGGGCACATGTTGAAGATACTTTGAGACTGAAGCTAACCTTTTTTTCCTGTTCTCTCTTTGTAGCAACCTGATTGTTTTCCTGTGTGCGTGCAGACACACTCGTGCTCTCGGTTTTTCTTTCTCTTTCCCCCTCTCACCTTTCTCTCCTCTCTTGCTTTTTCTCTCTTTCTCTGGCTTTTCTCTCTGTCTGGCTTTTCTCTCTCGCTTTTTTCTCTCTCGCTTTTTTCTCTCGCCTTTTTTCTCTCTCGCTTTTTTTCTCTCGCTTTTCTCTCTCTCACTGGCTTTTCACACTCTCTTGTGCTTGCACTCTCTCGCATTTCTCTCTCTTGCACCTCCCTCTCTCTCTCTCTTTGTCGCAGTGGGGAAAGGCAAGAGGGGAAGGTTAGAACAGGAGTGCCCAGAAAAGCCTGTGGTGTCTCAGATTTGAAGCTCGAGGATTCTGGGCAGGCTCATCAAATAAATATCGATGGCACCAACAAACACGAGATGGCTCAAGTAAAGGAGTGAGATCAACAACACAGCTGGGAACGCAGTCGCGATAGGCAATTCAATAGTTAGTGGCGCCGACGCAGTCTCTTACAGTCAGCACTGACTATCCCGGATGCTTTGTTGCCTCTCGGATACTAGGGTTAGGGACATATTGAATAGACTGGAAAAGATGTTACAACGAGAGGGTGAGGGTAATCAGTTATTGTGGTCCATGTAGGTAAAGAAAGGTCTGAAGCCCCCCAAGATTCATTGAGATTAGGAAACCAGTTTAGGAGCAGGTCTTTAGAAGTGGTAATCTCAACATTTCTTCCTGTCCTTCCCTGTTCAAGCACATGGGTGAGGAAGATTAGGGAAACCAATGCACGGGTGAAAATGTGTTGTCAGGAAGAGGGATTGCCACTAGTCCTGGGACAGTTGGGAGGTTGGGCTAAATTTGAATAGGTTAAATAATGAAACATTTAAATGAGGAAAGAGGGCACCAATCAGAGTCAGCTAATATTGAAGGGAGAAAGAGATGAGACTAATTATGCAGAAAACAAGTTAGCAAGAGCGATATGAACCGAGGAATAAAATCAAATGGACCGGTTATAAATGGGGAATAGACTCAAGTAAATGTAAAGGGTAGTTTAGACAAAAAAAAGGGGAAAAGGAGTAGTGATTTTTTGAAAGATCAAGCGCATGTATTGCAATGCGTTGCTGTCCCACATCTCCACAGTATGTTCAGCTCAGAGTTCTAACCTGGTCGAGTACTGTATTTTTCATCTCAATACTAACTTGATTTGTGGACGAATGCCAGTTTTGTGAGCTGGAAAATAACCCATTTTTTTTCTATAAATGTAGCAAAAATACAGTTGTGAAATTTTTTTTTAAAGTAGATTTGTAAAAGCCAAAAGACTAAAATGCAATCCGATTTATCCATATTCGTTCTCTGTCTTAGAAAGCCCAAATGATTGTAACTAACTGGCCCAAATAAAGTACATTGGTTCCTTTTAATTGACTATTGCTGAAATAAACCACAGAAACCGGCAGTATTAATATCTGATTTCTGGTGTAGCTCCTCGGCCCTTTTTTTGAATCGGGCACCACATTCCTCCAGCGCTGCGTGTTCTCGGAGTGGGTGCTGTATATGTTCGAGGTGCAGATTGCCAAGTAGTTACCGAGTGCTGCTTCCTCCCACACAATATAAGTGTGCTGTTCAAAATGCCTTCTCCGCCCACTTCACTTAGACTAGAGAATGCTCTGGCAATCAACCTTGACAAACAGCCACCAATGGCATTTTTACAAGCAGTTGGCAATTTTTTTTTGAACTTCACATCTATCCCACACATCCACTTTTGTTTTGAGTGAGGAAATTGATGCAGTAATTCTGTACAGCTCGCAGGGCTCAATGAGTCAGGGACATACTTGGGGGTATTTTCTTCTGCAGCTATTCTCGGATGTAAAAAGCTGTGGAAAATTGCTACAGGGATTTAGGATGATGGACAGTGGTGCGTGCCAGGGGTTACAATTAAACTGAGTCGACCTGCTAGGGAGGTGGGAACGGTGGGGTGGGGGCAGAGGCTGGAGCTGATCCGGGGGGGAGGGGCAGAGGCTCGGGGGGGGGGCGGGCAGAGGCTGGAGGTGATCGGGGGGCGGGCAGAGGCTGGAGGTGATCGGGGGGAGTGGCAGAGGCTGGAGGTGATCGGGGGGAGGGGCTGGGGTGATCGGGGGAGGGGCTGGGGTGATCGGGGGAGGGGGAGGCTGGGGATGATCGGGGTGGGGGAGAGGCTGGGGGTGATTGGGGGAGGGGGAGAGGCTGGGGTGATCGGGGGGGAGGGGCAGAGGCAGGGGGGAGGGGGAGAGGCTGGGGTGATCGGGGGGAGGGGGAGGGGGCAGAGGCAGGGGGAGGGGCAGAGGCACGGAGGGGAGGGGGAGGGGCTGGGGTGATCGGGGGAGGCTGGGGGTGATCGTGGGAGGGGGGAGGCTGGGGTTGATCGAGGGGAGGTGGGAGGCTGGGGGTGATCGGGGGTGGGGGGAGAGGCTGGGGATGATCGTGGGAGGAGGAGAGGCTGGGGGTGATCGGGGGGAGGGTGCATGGAGGGAGGTGATAATACTCTTGAAGTTCCATGAACAGCAATGAATGTACATAATCAATGATACACCCAGACCCCCCTATCTCTACTGTTACACCTCCCCTTAACACTGAGGGCCCACTTCTTGGAATTTCCCTGTCACGCAACACACAGCATCATTCCCTTTCTCTGAAGGTTCATCATTGTCAATGGAATAAATGCAGAAAGAGTGTGTCGCTCCAATTTTCTTGTCAACATGTGTCAAAAGACAGAGGACTGGCAGTGAGGGTTTCAGTGGGAAGAAGGTGGGCTGCTGGTGATCATGGAGTCTTCAGTAGGGGTGTCAATGGATAGGTAACTATGTCTGTGAGAAGCTTGGAGTGTCACAATGTGTGTACTGGCATCACGTTCAACATTGAGATATTGTGCCAAGATGTCAACTCGTGAATCAGTTGGGTTTTTACGACAATCCGACAGCCTCGTGGTCACTTTTACTGGTATCCTATTTTAATTTCTGGACTTTTAAAACAGAATTCAAATTCGCAAACTTTCACGGTGGGATTTGAACTGGCGTTCTCTAGATTATTAGGCTAGGCTTGTGGATTACTGGTCCAGTAAATAATCTGTACCCCTGGTTCAGGCTCTCTTTCTGCAGGTTCTCCTCCTCTCCTCTCCTTTGCCCCTTCTGCTTCCACCTCCCCTTTAAGCTGCTACAGGCCTTTAAATCCCGTAGCAGCCTCCGGGTTTCCGTTCCCAGGTGCATGTGCACCCAATTGCTGGCCGGTCTCCAGGGGTGGGTGGGGGGGGGGGGGAGGAAGCATGGTCATAATTATGGAAATGAGCTGACCCCGGAAAATCTGCTGGGGTCAGAGGGCAGGGTGGAAGTCCATGTCCACTGTACTTCCGCTGGCATTGAGAAGTCTAGGCCTTAGTACAGATTTTCCTGTCACATTTTGTTGCGATTCTTGCTTTTGTCCCTCAGCTAAGCCCTGATTAGTCACGTCTCTGAAGACACCACCTTGTCATTATGATCCTAAATTTAGTGCCTCTAAAATTAGGCAGCGAGCCTCGGACACCTTTTACAAGAAAAACATCATTGAGTAATTCAGAATAGGTACAATGTAAAGACAGATGGGTTTGAGGTTTACTGTGGTCACTGCGAGACTGTTGTTACGTTTCAGGTTAAATTGCATATTTGAATAAAGAATAGTCAGCGGTCCCATTGTTGCTACTGATAATCACCGTGTTGAATCCTTCGTGTCACCTGCATCTCTGCTCTGTTCCTTTTGAGTGTTTTATGTTATGACGTTTCTCTCTCTCTCTACAGAGAGGGAGACTGGTGGGAAGCCCGGTCCTTGCAGTCCGGAGGAACAGGATACATTCCCAGTAATTACGTGGCTCCAGTCGACTCCATCCAGGCAGAGGAGTAAGTTTGAATTTGCTTTGGCGTGAAGGGGACGTTAATGAGGGTTGCCAACCCTCCAGGATTGGCCTGGAGCCTCCAGGAATTGAAGGTTAATCTCCAGGACGCTGCTGGAGAAAAATCACTGGAGCTTCAAACAAAAAATGTGGGATTTCTTTGGACACTTTTGTTCCTTAGTTATAAAACTATTGGAGATGGTGGGGGTGGGGGGGGGGGGTGGTGCTGTTTGGGCGATTGGAGGTGGGTGGACATTTGATGGAACCTCCAGGAATATGTCCAACCAAAGTTGGCGACCCTCATATTAATGGAACTGAATTGTCTTAACAGAAGATAAAATGTTGGTTTTATATTGATCTGTCCCAGCATTTTCATTTGTAAGTGTTCTTTTTTTAAAAGGCTCATGTTTTCATTAGCCCTTCCCCCTCGAGTGTATATGAATGCCGCCACTTGTGCAGAAAGGGTTAATTGACTAAAGCTGGAAATTGCTTTCGACGGTATTAGTGGCCAAAGATTTAATGCAGATGTCCAGATGTGAATGCCTCATTTAAAATAACACAGGCCTGTTATAAGAACACTGACGTCGCCGACAGTAGCTATAATATGTTTGTCTTGTCTGACTCAAACTATTTCAAACTAATAAAAGCTAACCAGTGGTGTCCATAACATTCCGCTCAATATTGAAGGCATCCTCAAGATTTTAAAAAAAAGATTTGTCTTCTCCCTCCTCCCTTCAGGAGTTAATTCATTAATTAATTAATTAAAAATGACAGCAATCCCTGGATAGGCTGAGGCTCATTCATTTTTTTTTGCTGGGAGCAAGATTCACAACTTCTGAAGATAAATCCGTTTTCCAGTCTCGGAGAAAATTCTAGTGTTTTGATCTGAACATCAGAGGTGTCTGACACAGACGGCAATGAGTCGCCAAAAGACTGTCTTCTAAGGCACCCCGCTGGAACTTTTGGAAATCTAGCAGAAAGCTGCTGTTTAAAATAATGCGATTGGCTGATGGAAAAGCGAGGGCATCAAGTTCAATGCACTGGCTGAGCTTGATGTATTTGGGTTACGATGTATAGGTATATATTATGTTTATATATAATTTATGTATTCATTACCTAGTCGTACAGCATCATTTTACATCACTGGCCCTTATACTTCTGTCGACATAATTCCCCAGTGCCTGGGTTAAGTGTACTGCCTCGTGTGGAACTGGGCTTTAAAGACCAAAAAGATCCCAGGTTCCACCCCTGATCTCTGCTGTGTCAGCTGGCCTTATTTGGGGAAGCAGTAAGGGCACTACACAAAATTCTTAACGGGCTTGACAGGGTAGAGGCAAGGAGGATGTTTCCCCTGGCTGGGGAGTCTAGAACCAGGGGTCACTGTCTCCGATTTAAGGGGTCGGCCATTTAGGACTGAGATGAGGAGAAATTTCTTCACTCAGAGGGTGGTGAATCTTTGGAATTCTCTATCCCAGAGGGCTGTGGATGCACAGTCGTTGAGTATATTCAAGACCAAGGTCGATAAATATTTGTGGACTAAGGGAATCACGGGATATGGGGATAGTGCGGGAAGGTGGAGATGAGGTAGAAGATCAGCCACAGTCTTGTTGAATGGCGGAGCAGGCTCGAAGGGCCAAGTGGTCTACTCCAGCTCCTATTTCTTATGTTCTTACGCGATTGGCCACAGCATCGCTGTGCTACGAAGGGGAGAATGTAGCCAGTCAGGGTTGCTGCTCCTGATTGCTGTGCAGTGACTCCAGGAGATTGACTTGAAAAGACCCCACTACAGCGTAATAATCATTTAGAAGTACAAAGGTGACATGGCCACTACTGTACTGTTTAAAGGGGAGATAAACACTTGGGAAGTAAGGATATGAAAAGATGCAAGGGATTGGGATTTTTACAAAAATGGCAGCACAGGCTCGATGGGCTGAATTGCTGCCTTCTGTTCCTATGTGAGGGATTTTAAGAATAATGAAAGCAAAGTTCACCATTGTTCTCCAACAGCAGAATGTCTGAGTAGAGCCATTGAGCTCCAGGAGTTCTGCGACTGGTAAGATGGACACTACTTGTGAGATGTAGAGTTTTCACACTTACGAAAGCATTGCTGAAATTCTCCATCACCTGTCTGGTATCTCCAGTGGATGTTTAAAAATATTAGCTATGATCTTGTTAGGTCGCTGTTCATACTCTCAGGACAACACTAAATAATTTGTAATATGTAAATTAAAATATTTGCAATGGGCAGCAAAAAAACCTTACAAATATTGCCTTGGTACTCCACTAAGTCAAAGAAAGTGGCTGCTTGTGATGGAGAGGTTTGTTTTTGTTTTGGAACATAATCTTTGCTGCATTGCTAGGTGAAGATGCTGTTAATTAAAATCGCACAGTATGTGGCGGATCAAAGTCTGGAGGGCCTTGTCTCGGAGGTAATGCGTTCAATACTGTGTATCTGTCTCCGGTTGATGCACGTTTAGGGTTTTTATGCTAATTATTCTGCTCTGGGTCGGAGCCACTGGCCCACTCCTGAAAATGGAACTCCCTACCCCCGCCCGCCCCAGATATCAGAGTGGGCTGAATAAGTGGGTAAATAACCAAGATCCAGGAGATGAACAGGGAACCTTTGTCATTGTCCTCCGGCTCTCATGTCTGTCATGCACCACCATGTGATCTCCTTCGCTCGTGAGTAGAATACCGACCGTGGCTCGGGTTAGAAACGACTAAACAAGTTTCTCCATGATAAAACCAGTAAAAGAAAAATACAGTAATTCTGAACATTAACATTCTCAAAATCAAAACAAGGGCACTTCTCCTGGATTAACCCTCAACTCTAAAAGTGGCATTTGAAATGCGCTTCATTGTATTTCTTAACATGGCTATCCACTACCACAGAGCCCACTGACTAATGTGTAGTCTCTGCTGGCTTCAAACTGACCGGTAGGTTGAGTCCCAGCGACCAGATCCCCGGGGTTGGGTCCCAGCGACCAGATCCCCGGGGTTGGGTCCCAGCGACCAGATCCCCAGGGTTGGGTCCCAGCGACCAGATCCCCGGGGTTGGGTCCCAGCGACCAGATCCCCGGGGTTGGGTCCCAGCGACCAGATCCCCGGGGTTGGGTCCCAGCGACCAGATCCCCGGGGTTGAGTGCATTTGAGCCAGGAGGAGCAGGAGTATTTCCCCCAGGGCCAGCAAGCTGTCTCCATTCGATCGGGCCCCCTCCCTGCGTTGACGACCCCCCGCCCCCAGACTTACCTGACATCCGCTCCCCGGCTGATTTCCAGTCTGACCGACAACGAGCCTGACAATCGGGCTGACCGTCGGGCGGGAAACTGCTGAAAAAATTGGGCAGGACGCGCGGGAAAGCCCTTGCCTCCGGATTTCCGGGCCGAAAAGCCGCTCTCTTCCCGGGCCCAAGTAAATATCGGGGCGCACGTGTCCGCCTCGTCCTGAGGGGTAAATGTCCCCCAGCTCGAAGTATATTCTCTACCGCTCTCAAAATCAGCCCACAACAGCTCACTTTCACCCTGGTGTGTGCTGTGATCAGCAAGACAAGAATATCCAATAAATAATGTGCTGCACCCACTTCACACATGTATTGCGCGTGTCATCGAGTTATAGAGGAGAGGAGAAGGTGTCCGCACATAAAAGGGCTGAATCTTGGCAAACTCTGCACGCTCAACCAAAAAAAAATTAACAACCTGAAGCATGATGAAGTGTCGTGAAAGTTCGGCATTTCAGCAGTGATAATTTGATATATCTCTGGGAATGTGCTTGCTGCTTGTGCCATCTAATCATCCCTGGTTGTTTTAACTTATCAATTTTCACTGAATGATGACTAAACTGATGCCGTGACATTGTGCACTTGTGTTTACAAACCTCGTACAGTCAAATCCATTGCATGGGGATGACGCTGACCCTTTACAAACGGCAGCTCTGGCTCCTGCCGATGTTTTCATTTAAACGTTTAACATTCAGTATTAAACCTCAACTGTTGCCATTTTGCCATCTGTCTACACATTTAAATGTTGAATGGCCGACTCCTGCTCCTATTTCTTATGTAACTTGCTGGTAGCATCTTCAGACTGTCATCCTTTGTGGGATTTGCCCCATGAGATGCAGAGCGGGTAACGGATGAGCTTTGGTGAAGACACTAATGCATCGGGAGCTGCCGTCAGTTTATCGGTGTCGTCTCGCCTCCGAAACGTGGCTCTGTCTTCATGCACACTCCCAACCGCTGCTGAGGTTAGGATGCTGGCCGATTTAGGATGGCAATAGGTTAATGCTGTACCTGCTGCAAGAATCGCCCCTCAATGTCTGGTGGAAGATTTTTACATTGGGCGTTATAATTTTTCATGGTGGAATGAGGAAGCTGTATTTAGTAGCGTAGACACTGGCGGGGTTAGGGCGGCAGGCGCTAGCTCACAGACACCAGTTTCCTGGAATTCAAATGAAATGAGTGTCGGTGTAAAAGTGCCTTTAGCTTAACACGCAGCACCGCAATGAGAGAGGACAGGACCCTTACTGCTGTCTCATTGCAAAGGGTTATGATTACCTCGGATAGCCTTTTTGTCTCGCCGTGTCCTCGTTGAACAATTTCTTTTTTTAAATCTAAGCAGTGAAAGCTTTGATACCGTCTTTGGGAGGGACTGGCTCAGAAGGGCGACTGAACCTGAAACTGTAAAGAAAGTCAGTTGACACACAGCGATGAAGATGGCACACTACTGGGCCTGTACAGTACAGCAGGCACCTCAAAACACTGGAGAAGTATCACCAACGCTGCCTCTGCAAAATCCTGCAAATCCATTGGCAGGATGGGTGCACCAATGTCAATGTTCTGTCTCAGGCCAACATTCTCCGTATTGAGGCATTGATCACGCTCAATCAGCTCCGATGGATGGACCACGTTGTCCGCATGCCTGATACAAGACTCCCGAAACAAACACTCTACTCCCAGCTCCGTCACGGCAAGCGATTTCCAGGAGGGCAGAGAAAACACTTCAAGGATGTCCTCAAAGCCTCCTTCGAAAAAATGTAACATCCTCATCGGGGGGAGAAATTGGGTGAGTAGCGCCACCTGTTAGCGCCTAAAGAGGCAGTCAGTGGCTGTAGCGCCACTGGCTGCGTCTCCGGCGATATTCAGTAGGGGCGCTAATGGTGGCGTTAGGCATTTGCGCTGCGCACACCGATGACGTCATCGGTGTGCGCAGTGCCCCATTCGTGCCCCGTTCGCGATATTTGATAGCGAACGCCGCAGTTGCGCCGCTCGCTACCCGCGCCCAGTTCACGGGGCCTTACTGTGCCGGCAGCAGCGCAAGTTAAGGTGGAGGTGCGGGGAGGCCGCTTTTTCGGCGGCCGCCTGCCAGCACCTCCGTCCCCGGCCTCCTAACCCCCCCCCCCCCCGCGGCATTGCCGGCTGTTTCCCGAGAGCCCGGCACTTCTCCTTGGTGCCGGGCTCATTTGCCGGCACTCGCGATCAGGGATCGCGCTGTTGCAGGCACCTCCCCCTTAACAGTGGGAGGAAGGCCTGCAGTACCGCAGCGTGCCGTGCCGCAGCGTGTGGCGCTGCGGCACGTTGCGCTGCGATAATCAGTTTCAGCGCCCTAAGAGGGACGCGGAGCGCCTCGCGCCTCGCCCCGTCTCCCTCGAGGGGCACTGAAACTGAATTTCTGGCGATCGGTATCACTCCGATCGCTGCACTAAATCCTGCGCTCAGCCGACTTTTGCGCCACTTTGGCGCCCCAACCCAATTTCTAGGCCATCGACTCTTGGGAATCCCTGGCCCAAGACCGCTCAAATTGGAGGAGAAGCATTCGAGAAGGCGCCGAACACTTTGAGTTTCTTCGTCTGGAGCACGCGGAGGCCAAGTACAAACAGCGAAAGGAGCATCTGACAAACCAAGCACTCCACCCACTCGTCCCTTCAACCACTACCTGCCCCACCTGTGGCAGAGTCTGTAGATGCCGCAAAGGCCTCATTAGTCACCTTCAAACTCACAATATTGGAGTGGAAGCAAGTCATCCTAGACTCCGGGGGACTGCCTAAAAGAGAGATGGGTCTGTCTCTGCTGATATTAACACATCTTACGCATGTGGTCAGGTGCAAGAGTTTCCTCAGGCCAGTACCAACTGGCTGCGAATACTCTCTATTTAAACCAAAACATTTTAAAATGAGCAGAATAAGATTGAGCAAAGTAACCTCTGTTAATATTCATTTACAATTCTTTATAATTGTTGTCTGGAAGAAGGGGTCCTGATTGAGGATTCCATACTTTAATCTTCCCACCGAGCTGCCAGACCATCCGGGATTAATTCACATTTGTCAACTGTTAAGCAGGTTTAAGCTGAGTATTGCTCAGTCTTTTTTTAATCCCCAAACTGCCCCACACACCCTCAGTTCGAAAGAGCACTTAGTAAAACTGCCCGTTTTCCCCCACCCGCTTCCTCATAAATATCGAGGCCATAGAGTACAAAAGCAAGGAAGTTAT
Organism: Somniosus microcephalus; assembly: GCF_052327205.1. Lineage (NCBI taxonomy): Eukaryota > Metazoa > Chordata > Chondrichthyes > Squaliformes > Somniosidae > Somniosus > Somniosus microcephalus. The sequence goes on along the minus strand of NC_140995.1, from coordinate 208,486,036 downwards.
GCTAAGCATTTATAAATCACTGGCTAGGCCTCAGCTGGAGTATTGTGTCCAATTCTGGGCAGCACACTTTAGGAAGGATGTTAAGGCCTTGAAGAGGGTGCACAGGAGATTTACTAGAAGGGTACCAGAGATGAGGGACTTCAGTTATGTGGAGAGACTGGAGAAGCTGGGATTGTTTTCCTCAGCAGAAAATGTTAAGGGGAGATTTAATAGAGGTGTTCAAAATTATGAAGGATTTTGATGAGAGTGGATAGCACATTTAGTGAGTTGGTCACACCGCAGGTTAAGGCCAGCGTAGACAGTACATGGGTGACCAAAAGGCAGAGCAAGGGCAGGAAGGTAGTGCAGAAATCCCCTGGGGTTGTCTCCCTTAGCAACAGGTTCACCGCCTTAGGTACTGTTGTCGGGGGGGGTGACACATCGGGGGAAGGCACCAGCAGCCAGGCTCATGGCACCATGACTGGCTCTGTTGCAAAGAAGGGAGGGAAAAAGAGTGGCAGGGCTATAGTAATAGGGGATTCGATTGTAAGGGGAATAGATAGGGGTTTCTGTGGTCGCGACCGAGACTCCAGGATGGTATGTTGCCTCCCTGGTGCAAGGGTCAAGGATGTCTCGGCGCGGGTGCAGAACATTCTGGAGGGGGAGGGGGAACAGCCAGTTGTCGTGATACATGTTGGTACCAACGACGTAGCTAAAAAAAGGGAAGAGGTCCTACAAGTAGAATTTCGGGAGTTAGGTGCCAAGCTAAAAAGTAGGACCTCGAAGGTAGTAATCTCTGGATTACTACCAGTGCCACGTGCTAGTAAGAGTACAGAGAACAGGATAGTTAGGCTAAATACGTGGCTTGAGCAGTGGTGTAAGAGGGAGGGTTTTAAATTTTTGAGGCATTGGAACCAGTTTTGTGGTAGGTGTGACCTATACAAAAGGGACGGTCTACACCTGTGCAGAGATGGAACTGATGTTCTCGGGGTAATTTTTGATAAAGCAGTTCGGGAGCATTTAAACTAGTATGGCAGGGGGCTAGAAACCTATGTAGTGAAATAGAGGAAAGTGAAAGGCAGACAGAAATAAATGATAAAAGGGTGAGGAACAAAAAACAAAGGGCCAAACTAATTCATAAAAAATGTGAGCATAAAAAAAGCCTGAGGGTTTTATACCTTAATGCGAGAAGCATCAGGAACAAGGTAGATGAATTAGCTGTGGAAATAGAGGTTAATAATTATGACCTAATTGGGATTACGGAAACATGGTTGCAGGGTGAGCAGGGCTGGGAGCTTAACATACAGGGGTATTCAGTATTTAGGAAGGATCGACAAAAAAGAAAGGGAGGAGGGGTAGCATTGCTAGTAAAAGAGGGGATAAATGCAATTGAAAGGAAGGATATTAACTCAGTTAATACAGAATCTATATGGGTGGAGCTAAGAAATAGCGAGGGGCGAAAAACATTAATAGGAGTGGTATATAGGCCTCCAAATAGTAAAATAGAGGTTAGGGAGGGCATCACGAGGGAAATTAGAGAAGCGTGCAATAAGAGCACAGCTGTCATCATAGGTGACTTTAACTTACATATAGATTGGACTAGCCTAATCAGTAAAAATAATGAGGAGGAGGAATTCCTTGAGTGTTTGAGGGATGGTTATCTGGATCAATATGTCGAGGAACCAACTCGGGAACAGGCTATATTGGACTGGGTACTGTGCAATGAGAAGGGACTAATCAGTAATCTTGTTGTACGGGGACCCTTGGGTCAGAGCGATCATAACATGATCGATTTCTCACTCGAAATGGAGAGCGAAGAAATTGACTCAGAGACTAAGGTCCTGAATTTAAACAAGGGGAATTATGATGCCATGAGACGGGAACTGAGTAGGTCTGAGTGGACAACGTTCCTGGGAGGACTGGAGGTAGATAAACAATGGCAAACATTTAAAGATAGAATGACAAAATTGCAAAAATTGTTTATACCAATCTGGCATAAAAGGAAATCTAAAAAGGTGACTCAACCGTGGATAACAGGGGAAATTAGAGACAGCATAAAATCCAAAGATAGGGCGTATAAAATAGCCAAAAAAAGCGCCAGAGCGGAAGATTGGGAACAGTTTAAGATAGAGCAAAGGAGGGCAAAGGGCATAATCAAGAGGGGCAAAATAGCTTACGAAAACAAGCTGGCGGAAAATATAAAAACTAACTCCAAAAGCTTTTATAAGTATATCAAAAGGAAAAGACTGGTGAAAACCAAAGTTGGTCCATTGCAGTCAGATACGGGGGAATATATAATGGGAAATAAGGAAATGGCAGATCAACTAAATGCATACTTTGGGTCAGTCTTTACGAAGGAAGACACAAAAAACCTCCCTGGGATATCGGGAAAAATAGGGACATTGGCAAAGGAGGAACTGACGCAAATCAATATCTCTAAGGATATGGTGTTAAGGAAGCTAAAGGGATTGAAGGTGGACAAATCCCCAGGGCCTGATAACATGCATCCTAGGGTACTGAAGGAGGTGGCCCTAGAGATAGCGGATGCACTAAGGATGATTTTTCAGAATTCATTAGACTCGGGAACAGTGCCGATGGATTGGAGGGTAGCTAACGTTACCCCACTATTCAAAAAGGGGGGTAGGGAAAAAGCAGGTAATTACAGACCTGTAAGCCTTACATCAGTTGTGGGCAAAATGCTGGAGTCCATCATTAAGGATGAAATAGCGGAGCACTTAGCAAATGGGGACAGGATAGGACAGAGTCAACATGGATTTACAAAGGGTAAATCGTGCTTGACTAATCTATTGGAATTTTTTGAGGGAGTAACTGGTAGAATAGATGGGGGAGAGCCAGTAGATGTGGTGTACCTGGACTTCCAAAAGGCCTTCGATAAGGTCCCACATAAAAGATTAGCATGGAAAATTGAGGCTCATGGGATAAAGGGGAAAGTTTTGGCGTGGATAGGGAACTGGCTGTCAGATAGAAAACAGAGAGTTGGAATAAACGGCTCATTTTCTGAATGGCAGGCAGTAACAAGTGGGGTACCACAGGGATCTGTCCTGGGCCCCCAGCTGTTCACAATTTACATTAATGACCTGGATCAGGGAGTCGGATGCAGCATTTCCAAATTTGCAGACGACACTAAACTAGGAGGGGGGGTGGGCTCAGAGGAAGAGACCAGGAAGCTCCAGAGCGATTTGGACAGACTGGGCGATTGGGCGGATAAATGGCAGATGCACTATAATGTGGACAAGTGCGAAGTTATCCACCTTGGGTGCAGGAACGGGAGGGCAAATTATTATTTAAATGGCAATAGATTGGGAGAGGGGGAAGTACAGAGAGACCTGGGTGTTCTTGTACACCAGTCACTGAAGGCGAGCATGCAGGTGCAACAGGCGGTCAAGAAGGCAAACGGTATGCTGGCCTTCATAGCAAAAGGGTTAGAATACAGGAACAGGGATACCTTGCTGCAGCTGTACAGGGCACTGGTGAGACCACACCTCGAGTACTGTGTACAGTTTTGGTCGCCTCATCTGAGGAAGGATGTTCTTGCCATGGAGGGGGTGCAGCGGCGATTCACCAGGCTGATACCAGGAATGGCGGGAATGACCTATGAGGAGAGACTATGTAGTTTAGGGATGTACACACTGGAGTTTAGAAGATTGAGAGGGGACCTCATAGAAGTGTATAAAATTCTGACAGGTCTAGACAGACTGGATGCAGAAGGAATGTTTCCCTTGGCGGGTGAGAACAGAACTAGAGGACATAATTTAAGGATAAGGGCTAAACCATTTAGGACAGAGATGAGGGGGAATTTCTTCACTCAGAGAGTGGTGAACCTGTGGAACTCATTGCCACAGAGGGCAGTGTACGCCAGCTCATTAAATATATTTAAGAGGGAATTAGATATATTTCTACGGGCAAAAGGGGTTAAGGGTTACGGAGAGAAGGCGGGGACGGGATACTGAATTAAAGGATCAGCCATGATCTCATCGAATGGCGGAGCAGGCACGAAGGGCCGAATGGCCTACTCCTGCTCCTATCTTCTATGTATGTATCTATGTATGATAGGGAGAAACTGTTTCTACAAGCAGGGCGGTCGATAACCAGAGGACACAGATTTAAGATAATTGGCAAAAGAACCAGGTGGGAAATAACAGTGAGTTGTTGTGATCTGGAATGCACTACCTGAAAGGGTGGTGGAAGCAGTTTCAATAATAACTTTCAAAGGGGAATTGGATAAATACTTGAAAAGGAGAAATCTGTGGGGAAAGAGCAGGGGAGTGGGACTAATTGCCCAGCTCTTTCAAAGAGCCGGCACAAGCACAGTGGGCCGAATGGCCTCCTTCTGTGCTGTATGATTCTATGATTTGGAGAGGGTGGTGAGACAGTCTGTTGCACCCAGAGTTTCTTCAGATTTGCAGTCTCGGCCGCAGTCAGCTGCAGTGACCGTTGAAGAGCAAATTACATCAACACTAACTTGTATTTATATAGAGCCCTAAACGCAGAACAGCATTCCAAGGCACTTCGCTGAGGCATAAGGAAAACACACGCCGAGCCAAGGACGGAGAGATGAGGAGGGGTGGCCAAAAGCTTGGTCAAAGAGGTGGGTTTTGAGGTGGGCCTTAAAAAGGGGAAGAGAGGGGTTGAGAGGCAGAGGGCTTTAGTGAGGAAATGCCGGAGAGTGGGATATATGTCACCGCAGTGTGTGTGTTGGTGGGGGGAGATAATCAAGAGGCTGGAATCCGAAGAGCTGAGAGTTTGGGCTGGAGGTGAAGGGTGGGATCATTGTAGCATTGGAGGAGGTTACAGAGATAGATAGAGAGGCAAGGCCATGGAGAGATTTAAACACAAAGATGACAATTTTAAATTGGCGACATTGGCGGGGCAGGAGCCAGTGTAGATCAGTGAGGAAGGATGTGACCGGCGAGTGGGATTTGGTGCGGGATAGGAGACTGGCAGCAAAGTTTTGGATAAGCTGAAGTTTACGGAGGGGGAATGATGGGAGGCTAGCCAGGACAGCATTAGAATATTCATGTCTCGAGGTGACACAGGCATGAATGAGTGTTTCAGCACCAGCTGGGCTGAGATTTACAAATAAATCTCAAAATGAGACTTGCCTTAACAAAGCTCTTCTTTCAGCCTCTCTTTGTAAAATATGATGGCCATTGGCAGACCCGACCACCTCCATTAACCTTGTACAGCTGAGGTAAATTTGATAAATGCTAACTAAAACGCAAGTGGTCTAGACGTCATTAATTCAGTGCAAGTTGCTGCATCATTATTCTTGGATCCCAATTCATCACTGCAAAGTCAAGCTTTTATTTCCTGATAAGTCTTCCTTTTGCCGAGGTCAGCAGAAAGGACTTTACACATTCCCTAAGTTGCCCAAAACCGACAAGCTGAGTCGAGGAAGGAGCGATTGCGAGAGGTGCCCGATAGCCTAAACCTTAATTGCAACCCTGCCGTCTGCAAAACGTACCAGCAAGAAGTAATCACAGTGCATAAATTAGCCGATTTACTCCACCATCCCCATCCAAGAGTGCAGCAGTAGCCATGACAACCCCAAGTCCCAGTCGCCTAGCCCTCTATCTTCCCCCTGCTGTTGGTCGACAGTAGCAGCAAAGGGTAAACAGGAGCTGGAAGCTGGTCATTCCTCTGTGGAAGAACACGAAAGCTGTTAGCCTTTCAACACAGGTTCTGTGGACCCGCAGATGGACAACTGCACAAGTCATTCTGGATTCGACAAAACCAGGCAAAATGCGACTATGGTGCAAGAACTTTGTATGTAAATTAAAAACTTAGGTTAGTCTTATTCAAAGTGCTTCTCCAACTACTTATGCATGGACTCTATAGACTCTGGAACAGTTCCCATGGATAGCTAATGTAACCCCATTATTTAAAAAAGGTGGTAGAGAGAAAACGGGGAAATATAGACCAGTAAGCCTGACATCGGTAGTGGGGAAAATGCTAGAGTCCATTACAAAAGACGTAATAGCAGAGCACTTGGAAAACAGGGATAGGATCGGACAAAGTCAACGTGGATTTACAAAAGGTAAATCATGCTTGACTAATCTACTGGAATTTTTTGAGGATGTAACTGGTAGAATAGATAAGGGCGAACCAGTGGATGTGGTGTATTTGGACTTTCGGAAGGCTTTTGATAAGGTCCTGCATAAGAGATTAGCGTGCAAAGTTAAAGCACATGGGATTGGGGGTAAGGTACTGACTTGGATAGAGAACTGGTTGGCAGACAGGAAGCAAAGAGTTGGAATAAACGGGTCTTTTTCCGAGTGGCAGGCAGTGACTAGTGTAGAAGTGCCTTACTTCTTAGCTCTGGGTAATGACTCAATACACACTTGGATTCGTCAGACGGACAGGCCTTTTATTTTACTTCTCTTGCAAGGGGAATCAGTACCTCCACTCAAGGGGTGAGGCTACTATTCCAATGATACAGTGTAAACGTTCTATATTTATACAGTGTAACAAACAAGTTTGATTGAAATCCCTTTGTTCCTCTATCAGGATACATTTTAGATTAATCATCAGGTAGAAATAACATATTGACAGAAGGATCCTGGACACATAAGTCAACCGTTAATCTATAACAGGGCATGAATCGTGTAACCGGAGGTCCTCTTTAATCATATATAAGGGAGGCAAGCTTTGCTTTCGGTCACAAGTTATCAGGTCATTGGTACATCAAAGAAACTCATTATTCCACTTCTACATTCTCATTAGGTGGGCAGGCATCTGTTCTTGGCTGTAGTTCGAGTACGTGCAATAGCTCTAGTTACACATCGACACTTGCCCAGTGTCAAGTCTGAAAACTTTTACCCAGCAAGCACTTGAAATTAACCCCTTATATCATGTAGATTTCCTCACTAGTGGGGTACCGCAGGGATCGGTGCTAGGACCCCAGTTATTCACAATATATATTAATGATCTAGACGAGGGAACTAGATGTAATATCTCCAAATTTGCAGATGACACAAAGCTGGGTGGGCGTGTGTGCCGTGAGGAGGATGCATGGCAGATGCAGTATAATGTGGATAAATGCAAGGTTATCCACTTTGGTGGCAAAAACAGGAAGGCAGATTATTATCTGAATGGCAGTAGATTGGGAAAAGGGGAAGTGCAACGAGACCTGGGTGTCCTTGTGCACCAGTCGCTGAAGGTAAGCATGCAGGTGCAGCAGGCGGTTAAGAAAGCAAATGGTATGTTGGCCTTCATAGCGAGAGGATTCGAGTACAGGAGCAAGGATGTCTTGCTGCAGTTGTACAGGGCCTTGGTGAGACCACACCTTGAGCATTGTGTGCAGTTTTGGTCGCCTTATCTGAGGAAGGATGTTCTTGCCATGGAGGGAGTGCAGCGAAGATTCACCAGACTGATACCTGGGATGGCAGGAATGATGTATGAAGCGAGATTGGGTTGCTTGGGCTTGTATTCACTAGAGTTTAGAAGAATGAGAGGGGGATCTCATTGAAACTTATAAAATTCTAACAGGACTAGACACACTAGATGCAGGAAGGATGTTCCCGATGGCAGGGGAGTCCAGAACCAGGGGTCACAGTCTAAGGATAAGGGGTAAGCCATTTAGGACTGAGATGAGGAGGAATTTCTTCACCCAGAGAGTGGTGAACCTGTGGAATTCTCTACCATAGAAGGCCGTTGAGGCCAATTCATTAAATATATTCAAGAAGGAGTTAGATATATTTCTTAAGGCTAAAGGGATCAAGGGATATGGGGAGAAAGCAGGGACAGGGTACTGAATTTGGATGATCAGCCATGATCTCATTAAATGGCGGAACATGCTCAAGGGGCCAAGTGGCCTACTCCTGCTCCTATCTTCTATGTTTCTATGAAAGAGAAACTCATTTGCTGCACGTGCCTTGAACTAGACCTCATGATGTTGGACGCGGGGTGTGATGATGCCTATTTCTACAGACGTTTTGTTCAGACGTTGGGTCATTGGAGTAAATATTTGGAATGAATTTGAAGACTTTCCCCATGCCAAATTAAGCCTTTTCTTCAGTGACACCTTGGCAATGTCCCAATGATTTAGTGGTCATGGACCCTTTTCCAGCCATCCTATTTGATGGACGCTTTCATTAAAATGAAAGATATAATAGATACAAAATGCTTTGGCCTGGAGTTTCCGCTCGGTTGCGCTGGGTTTTTTTCCGGCACAATTCGCCCAATATCGGCATAACCAGCGCAAAACGTCGCGGAATTTTAAGCGCAAATTGCGTTCAGTGCAACTCAAGTTTCTGCGATCTTTTGCGCTAGTTTAAAAAAATCGCGCTAGAAGCAGGCCCCGCCCACAAAGCTGGCCACACCCCGGGGTGAATTAATCACTGTTAATTGCGCTCGGTTGTAGGCCTTCGCGAAGGCTCCAAAAATTAAACTCGAATTTTGGTCGCATGGACACTAATAGATATGTTTTGAAAGGTTTTGAATTAATTTTTTTTGAGTTTTCTAAGGAATTCACTACTGTACCTCATTCTAGAAAATAGTTTTGTATATTTTCTCAGTCATTTTCAGTAATTTATAATCAGGTTACTCACAGATGGTGGATTGACACCGATTTAAAATGCTTATTTTTTGTGATAAACCCATTTTCAATCAAACTTTGCCAAGTTACCACTCTTAACTATATCAAGTAATAATTTTTATGGCAGATTTTGCGTTCGGTGATATGCAAATGAGTTTGAGCTGAAATTTCAGTGGGGGGAGAAGCACTTATCAAAACGGGCGCAATATTTGGTGCAATTTACATTGGAATGATCGATCGATTGCGCCCAAAGTGGAAACTCTACCCCCTTTTGTTAAAAGCATTTGCCCTTTTTATAGAAGAAAATAATAAACTCTCAATAAATTTCTTTGCTTTTTAAAAAAAAAACAAAGGCAATTCTGTTGCTGGCGTGTTGGGCTTCATATAACCATAGAAGCTTATAGGAGTACATAAGAATATAAGAAATAGGAGCAGGAGTAGGCCAATCGGCCCCTCGAGCCTGCTCTGCCATTCAATAAGATCATGGCTGATCTGATCCTAACCTCAAATCTACTTCCACTCTCCATCCCACCTGAACCCATGTGATCTCCCGGGAGAGGCGAAAAACCAGATATAAACCCAATGGCCAATTTGGGAGAAAAAATCTGGGAAATTCCTCCCCGACCCATCTAGGCGATCGAAACTCGTCCAGGAGATCACTCTGTCCCTGTATTTCCTGCAGTACTTACCTTCTGTAAAAGATGATCTCCACCCCAGCCAGGAACAGGCCCAATTTACTCTTGAAGGACTCCTAGCTGGCAGCCTGTTCCCGAGGTCTCCACTAATCCCTGTGAATAGAACCATCTCCTGAAATCTAACACAGAATTAGAACACAAGAAGTAGAAGTAGGAGCAGGACCAGGCTACACGGCCCCTGGACCCTCTCCGCTACCCACAGGGCCATGACCGATCCGAACCTAGACTCATGTCCAATTTCCTGCCCGCTCCCCGTAACCCCTAATTCCCTTTACTTCTAGGAAACTGTCTATTTCTGTTTTAAATTTATTTAATGATGTAGCTTCCACAGCTTTCTGGGGCAGCAAATTCCACAGACCTACTACCCTCTGAGTGAAGAAGTTTCTCCTCATCTCAGTTTTGAAAGAGCAGCCCCTTATTCTAAGATTATGCCCCCTAGTTCTAGTTTCACCCATCATTGGGAACATCCTCACTGCATCCACCCGATCAAGCCCCTTCACAATCTTATATGTTTCAATAAGATCGCCTCTCATTCTTCTGAACTCCAATGAGTAGAGTCCCAATCTACTCAACCTCTCCTCATATGTCCACCCCCTCATCCCCGGGATTAACCGAGTGAACCTTCTTTGTACTGCCCCGAGAGCAAGTATGTCTTTTCTTAAGTATGGACACCAAAACTGTATGCTGTATTCCAGGTGCGGTCTCACCAATACCTTGTATAACTGCAGCAATACCTCCCTGTTTTTATATTCTATCCCCCTAGCAATAAAAGCCAACATTCCATTGGCCTTCTTGATCACCTGCTGCACCTGCATACTAACTTTGAGTTTCGTGCACCAGGACCCCCAGATCCCTTTGTACTGCAGTACTTTCCAGTTTCTTGCCATTAATTTTCTATGATTTTTCCTGCCAAAGTGCATAACCTCACACTTTCCAGTATTGTATTCCATCTGCCAAATCTCTGCCCACTTACTTAGCCTGTCTATGTCCCTTTGCAGGTTTTTTATGTCCTCCTCACTCACTACTTTCCCTCCCATCTTTGTATCATCTGCAAACTTTGATATGCTACACTCGGTCCCCTCCTCCAAATCGTTAATATAGATTGTAAAGAGTTGGGGTCCCAGCACTGACCCCTGCGGAACACCACTAGTTACTGATTGCCAGTCTGAGAATGAACCATTTATCCCAACTCTCTGCTTTCTGTTAGATAGCCAATCTTCCACCCATGCCAGAACATTACCCCCAATCCCGTGATTTTTTATCTTGAGCAATAATCTTTTGTGTGGCACCTTGTCAAATGCCTTTTGGAAGTCTAAATACACTACGTCCACTGGTTCCCCTTTATCCACCCTGTATGTTACGTCCTCAAAGAACTCGAGCAAATTTGTCAAACATGACTTCCCCTTCATAAAACCATGCTGACTTTGTCCTATTAAATTATGATTATCCAAATGTCCTGTTACTGTCTCCTTAATAATGGACTCCAAAATTTTACCAACCACAGATGTTAGGCTAACTGGTCTATCGTTTCCAGCCTTCTGCCTACTACCCTTTTTAAATAAGGGTGTTGCATTAGCAGTTTTCCAATCTGCTGGGACCTTTGCTGAGTCCAGGGAGTTTTGGAAAATTACTACCAATGCATATTCAGCCCATCATGACTGTGCCATCCTAAATTAATTCAACTGCTCTGCATCTTCCTCTACTTCAAATATTAATCTAGTTGTCCTTTTCAGGATGCAATGGCCTCTGCTCCAGCAACGCCCTAAACCCATCTACCCCTCTCTCTCCTTTAAGACCCTCCTTCAAACCTACCTCTTTGACCAAGCTTTTGGTCAGCTGTTCCAGTATCTCCATGTGGCTCGGTGTCAAATTCTGTCTGATGACGCTCCTGTGAACATAAGAACAAACTACAGATGGTAGTGAAAACTGCACAACACACTATAGGAATTAAACTACCTGCTGTGCAGGATATCTACCCCGAGAGGTGCCGGGGGAAGGCCCTGAGAATCATTAAAGACGCGAGTCACCCCAGCCACAACCTCTTCGCCCTGTTCCCGTCCGGTAAGAGATACCGAAGCATACGGTCTCGTACCAACAGGTTTCGAAACAGCTTCTACCCCCAGGCCATAAGACTCATGAACGATTAATTTATTATTATTTATTACTGTTGTTTTATTTATTATTACTGTCTTTCTATTAGTATTTCTATTAGTATTTTATCATTGTTATGCCATATTTATTCCAATGTTGGGAGGACTCGTAAAAATCAACATTTCATTGTGCAGTACACACGTCTGCTGCATATATGACAAATAAAATTGAATTGAATTGAATTGAACATAAGAAACAGGAGCAGGAGTCGGCCATTTGGCCCCTCGAGCCAGCTCCGCCATTCAATAAGATCATGGCTGATCTTCTACCTCAACTCCACTTTCCCGCACTATCCCCATATCCCTCGATTCCCTTAATATTAAAAAATCTATCGATCTCTGCTTGAATATACTCAATGACTGAGCCTCCATAGCCCTCTGGGGTGGAGAATGTAATAGCAGAGCAATTGGAAAAAAGTGACCGGATTGGACAAAGTCAACATGGATTTACAAAAGGTAAATCGTGCTTGACTAATCTACTGGAATTTTTTGAGGATGTAATTGGTAAAATAGATAAGGGAGAACCAGTGGATGTGGTGTATTTGGATTTTCAAAAGGCTTTCGATAAGGTCCCGCATAAGAGATTAGCGTGTAAAATTAAGGTACATGGGATTGGGGGCAAGGTATTGACTTGGATAGAGAACTGGTTGGCAGACAGAAAGCAGAGTTGGAATAAACTGCTCTTTTTCTGAGTGGCAGGCAGTGACTACTGGGGTACCGCAGGGATCGGTCCTTGGACCCCAGCTATTCACAATATATATTAATGATCTAGACGAGGGAACTAGATGTAATATCTCCAAGTTTGCAGACGACACAAAGCTGGGTGTGTGTGTGTGCTGTGAGGAGGATACCGAGAAACTCCAGTATGATTTGGACAGGTTGGTTGATTGGGCAGAAGCATAGCAGATGCAATATAACGTGGATAAATGTGAGGGTTTCCACTTTGGTGTCAAAAACAGGAAGGCAGATTATTATCTGAATGGCAATAAATTAGGAGAAGGAGAAGTGCAACGAGACCTGGGCGTCCTTGTGCACCAGTCGCTGAAAGTAAGCATGCAGGTGCAGCAGGCAGTTAAGAAGGCAAATGGTATGTTGGCCTTCGTAGCGAGAGGGCTTGAGTACAGGAACAAGGATGTCTTGCTGCAGTTGTACAGGGCCTTGGTGAGACCACATCTGGAGTATTGTGTGCAGTTTTGGTCACCTTATCTGAGGAAGGATGTTCTTGCCATGGAAGGAGTGCAACGAAGATTCACCAGGCTGATACCTGGGATGGCAGGAATGACGTATGAGGAGAGATTGGGTCGATTGGGCTTGTACTCGCTGGAGTTTAGAAGAATGAGAGGGGATCTCATCGAAACTTATAAAATTCTAACAGGACTAGACAGACTAGATGCTGGAAGGATGTTCCCGATGGTCGGGGAGTCCAGAACCAGGGGTCACAGTCTAAGGGTAAGGGGTAAGCCATTTAGGACAGAGATGAGGAGGAATTTCTTCACTCAGAGAGTGGTGAACCTGTGGAATTCTCTACCAAAGAAGGCAGTAGAGGCCAATTCATTAAATATATTCAAGAAGGAGTTAGATATATTTCTTAAGTCTAAGGGGATCAAGGGATATGGAGAGAAGGCAGGAACAGGGTACTGAATTTGGACGATCAGCCATGATCTCATTGAATGGCGGAGCAGGCTCAAGAGGCCGAATGGCCTACTCCTGCTCCTATCATCTATGTTTCTATGATCCCTTTAGCCTTAAGAAATATATCTAACTCCTTCTTGAATATATTTAATGAATTGGCCTCAACGGCCTTCTGTGGTAGAGAATTCCACAGGTTCACCATTCTCTGGGTGAAGAAATTTCTCCTCATCTCAGTCCTAAATGGCCAACCCCTTATTTTGAGACTGTGACCCCCGGTTCTGGACTCCCCAGCCAGGGGAAACATCCTCCCTGCATCTACTCTGTCAAGCCCTGTAAGAATTTTGTATGTTTCAATGAGATCACCTCTCATTCTTCTAAACTCTAGAGAATATAGACCTAGTCTCCTCAATCTGAAGCGCCTTGGGACGTTTTTACTATGTTAAAGGCGCTATAGCAATGAAAGTATGTTGCATGGCAAAGCATCCCATGCTCTAACAACTCTCTGCAAAAATACATTTCTCCTAACACCTCTCCTAACTCTTAGTGACTGTTTGTTTTAAATTAATTAACCCCCCTGTCACTGACTCTAACCAGAGGAGATAGTAACAAAAGCAAAATACTGCGTATGCTGGAAATCTGAAATAAAAACAGAAAATGCTGGAAATACTCAGCAGTTCGGGCAGCATCTGTGGAGAGAGAAACAGTTAACATTTCAGGTCGATGACCCTTCATCAGAACTTTCCTGAAAGGTCACGACTCAAACTGTGGCCTAACAAAATGCTTTGTAAAAATCTATTATTTCATCTTTACTCTGTTACTCTAAAACTCAAAATGCTGTTGGCCTTTATTTTATGACTTTATTCACCTGAACTTGCATTCTTACCCTTTCCTCCCCATTATTTCTTCAGAAAGGGGAAATACTGTGAACAAAAATTACTTCAAACTAGTAAGGAGGGGGTGCGGGAGAGGGTTCCAGCTAATATGATAGTAAAGTAGGGGTGAGAGTAAAGGTCACGTGATAAAGATAACAAATACTCAGGAAACAGAAAAGGTTATAGGAAGTAATAACAAAATGTGTGGCAAAAATAAAGCGAGAGTAATGAAAAATAGGAGCGTTCAATTAGTTAACGATTATTCAATATCTTGCACACCACAATTATCAAAAGAATTGTTGGTTAATCAGCACATTTTTTTTATAGATGCAAAAGTATGACCCAAACTTGCCGGCAGTTCTTTTGAACACTCAAGTCAACTAAAATGCCTGTACAGCAATGTACAGAGTATCAGCAATGAAATGGATGAATTTGGGATAATAATGAGAAGTGAGGAAACGGATGTAATGGGGATAACAGAAACATGGCTACAGACAGGATTGGCAGTTAAATATTGCAGGTTATAAGGTATTTGGAAATGATAGGGAAGGAAGGGGTGGTGGGGTAGTAATCAGAAATAACAATGGCAGTAATAAGAAAGGATGTAACTAACAGATAGAAACAGAATGCATATGGATTGAGATATAGGATAGGAAGAGATAAGTCATACTATTAGGGGTATACTACAGACCACCTAATAATGGAAAGGAAGTGGAGGGGGAAATATGTAGGTAAATGTATGAAATAAGTTTTTTTTAAAAACAGAATCGTAATCATGGGGGATTTCAACCACCTCCAAATAAACTGGCAGGGAGAGGGAGTGAAAAGGGAGATGGAGATTTTACAGTTTGTGCAAGACTCCTTTCTGACCCGATATGCAAGACCCCAACACGGGAGGAAGCACTGCTAGACCTAGTAATGGAAAGTGAAACTAAAACTTGTAAGAGATATCAAAGCTAACAGCAAAAGCTTTTATAAACCTATTAAGAGAAGGAGAGTGGTAAAGGGAAATGTGGGCCCATTAAAGACAGATGCAGGCAAGACTGTAATGGACAATAAGGACATGTCAGACTTGTTAAATGAGTACTTTGTATCGGTTTTACAGAGGTGGAAGAGGACAAAATACCAGCAGTATCAGGGAATCTAAAAATAAGCCAAGGGAAGCAACTTAGTATATTTAATATAAATTTTAAAAAATGGGAATGGAGAAAATAATTGGACTTAAGAACCTGATGGTCTCCGCCCCAGGGTATTAAAAGAAATAGATCATCATTTCCAATGCTCGCCAGATTCAGGAATTTTTAAAAATTCATTCTCTGGATGCGGGCTCCACTGTCAAGGTCGTCATTTAGTGCCCAGCGCTAATAGTCTTGAGACGGTGGTGGTGGGCCACCTTTCTCTTGAACCGCTATGGCGGTTTGATACCCGGGAACGTTTGGGATATGACCCTGAAGTTTTGTTTGGATGGGGTTTTAGGCAAGGTGTAGCAAAATAAATTTAAAACTCCTCCTTGCCTCAGTTTTATTTTTTTTATAAAGCTGTTCAATGGTACATCTAGCAAGAGTATAAGTGAGGTGGCTGGCAATCCAGCTGAATTTGACCCACTAAATACCAGCAACCCTCTCTGTTTAATTTGTGCTCTTAAAACCTGCTCGAGTTGCCCCTTCAGGAAACTTTTTTTTTTCTACAAACCTGAGGGTGCAGCTTAGACACCCTGTTTCACTGACCTGAAGCTAAGCGCAAGAGCCACGGTTACACAACAGTTTCCGGAGTACGCCTGCCTGTAAATCCATCCCCGCGCCTAGCAACGCTCCTACTCTTGGCACAGTGGTTAGCACTGTTGCCTCACAGCGCCAGGGACCCGGGTTCGAATCCGGCCTCGGGTGACTGTCTGTGTGGAGTTTGCACATTCTCCCCGTGTTTGCGTGGGTTTTCTCCGGGTGCTCCGGTTTCCTCCCACAGTCCAAAGATGTGCGGGTTAGGTTGATTGGCTATGATAAATTGACCCTTAGTGTTAGGGGGATTAAATACGTGGGGTTACGGGGATAGGGTGGGATATGTGTTGGTGTAGGGGTTACGGGGATCGGGTGGGATATGTGTCGGTGCAGGCTCGATGGGCCGAAATGGCCTCTATCTGCACTGTGGGGTTTCTGTGATTCTTGGCATGAAACCGTGATTCCAACCTCGGCATTGCAATCCTGTGCAACTAAGGACTGTGCTGGTTAATTCCCTGCACTTCTCTCATATTTTGTTGCTGGAGAGGAAGAAAATGCTTTAGAGACCAGATTATCCCAGCACTCCGTGACTGTGGAAACCTGCTAATTACAGCTGTCAAACCTACTGCTTTAATAGAGGGTTTTTTTTCGCTACAGCTATGGATGGTAAAAATAGCACCACCTCCATAGTTGGAGAAGGAAACACTTGTAAATCCCTTAGCGAGGCTGACAGAGAGAGGACAATACATGACAATGTACAAGCGAGAATGTAACCACCACCCCTTGACATTCAATGGCATTACCATTGCCGAATCCCCCACCATCAACATCCTGGGGGTCAATATTGACCAGAAACTTAACTGGACCAGCCACATAAATACTGTGCCAACAACAGCAGGTCAGAGGCTAGGTATTCTGCGGCAAGTGACTCACCTCCTGACTTCCCAAAGCCTTTCCACCATCAACAAGGCACAAGTAAGGAGTGTGATGGAATACTCTCCACTTGCCTGGATGAGTGCAGCTCCCAACAACACTCAAGAAGCTCGACACCATCTCGGACAAAGCAGCCCGCTTGATTGGCACCCCATCCACCACCTTAAACATTCACTCCCTCCACCACCGGCGTACCGTGGCTGCAGTGTGTACCATCTACAAGATGCACTGCAGCAACTCGCCAAGGCTTCTTCGGCAGCACCTCCCAAACCCGCGACCTCTACCACCTAGAAGGATAAGGGCAGCAGGTGTATGGGAACACCACCACCTCCAAGTTCCCCTTCAAGTCACACGCCATCCTGACTTGGAAGTATATCGCTGTTCCTTCATCGTTGCTGGGTCAAAATCCTGGAACTCCCTCCCTAACAGCACTGTGGGAGTACCTTCACCACAAGGACTGCAGCGGTTCAAGAAGGCGGCTCACCACCACCTTCTCAAGGGCAACTATGGATGGGCAATAAATGCTGGCCTTGCCAGCGACGCCCACATCCCATGAATGAATTAAAAACAATCCCAGGCACAGAGTTGAGAATTGACCCCACCCCACCATGGCTTGTGATCGAAAATCTCCCAAGGGATTTGTCTCACAGAAACATAGAAGATAGGAGCAGGAGTAGGCCATTCGGCCCTTCGAGCCTGCTCTGCCATTCAATGAGATCATGGCTGATCATCCAAATTCAGTACCCTGTCCCTGCCTTCTCCCCATATCCCTTGATCCCTTTAGCCTTAAGAAATATATCCAACTCTTTCTTGAATATATTTAATGAACTGGCCTCCACCGCCCTCTGTGGCAGAGAATTCCACAGGTTCACCACTCTCTGGGTGAAGAAATTCCTCCTCATTTCAGTCCTAAATGGCTTACCCCTTATCCTTAGACTATGATCCCTGGTTCTGGACTCCCCGGCCGTCGGGAACATCCTTCCTGCATCTAGTGGGTCCAGGCCTGACAGAATTTTATAGGTTTCGATGAGCTCCCCTCTCAATCTTCTAAACTCCAGTGAGTATAAGCCCAATCGACACAATCTCTCATACGTCATTCCTGCCATCCCAGGTATCAGCCTGGTGAATCTTCGCTGCACTCCTTCCATGGCAAGAACATCCTTCCTCAGGTAAGGCGACCAAAACTGCACACAATACTCAAGGTGCGGTCTCACCAAGGCCCTGTACAACTGTAGCAAGACATCCTTGTTCCTGTACTCGAACCCTCTTGCTACGAAGGCCAACATACCATTTGCCTTCTTAACCGCCTGCTGCACCTGCATGCTTACCTTCAGGGACTGGTGCACAAGAACACCCAGGTCTCTTTGCACTTCCCCTTCTCCCAATCTATTGCCATTCAAATAATAATCTGCCTTCCTGTTTTTGCCACCAAAGTGGATAACCTCACATTTATCCACATTGGGCAGAAACATGGCAAATGCACTATAATCACCCAACCTGTCCAAATCATACTGGAGTTTCACAACATCTTCCTCACAGCTTACCCTCCCACCCAGCTTTGTGTCGTCTGCAAATTTGGAGATATTACATCCAATTCCCTCGTCCAGATCATTAATATATATTGTGAACAGCTGGGGTCCTAGGACCGATCCTTGCGGTACCCCACTAGTCACTGCCTGCCACTCGGAAAATGACCCGTTTATTCCAACTCTTTGCTTTCTGTCCGCCAACCAGTTCTCTATCCAAGTCAATACCTTGCCCCCAATCCCATGTGCCTTAATTTTGCACGCTAATCTCTTATGTGGCACCTTATCGAAAGCCTTCTGAAAGTCCAAATACACCACATCCACTGGTTCTCCCTTATCTATTTTACCAGTTACATCCTCAAAAAATTCCAGTGGATTAGTCAAGCATGATTTACCTTTTGTAAATCCATGTTGACTTTGTCCGATCCTGTCACTGCTTTCCAAGTGCTCTGCTATTACATCTTTTATAATAGACTCTAGCATTTTCCCCACTACCGATGCCAGGCTTACCGGTCTATAATTCCCTGCTTTTTCTCTACCACCTTTTTTGAATAGTGGGGTAACATTAGCTACCCTCCAATCCATGGGTACTGCTCAGAGTCTATCGAGTTCTGGAAGATGACCAGCAATGCATCTACTATTTCTAGGGCCACTTCCTTAAGTACCCTGGGATGTAGATTATCAGGCCCTGGGGATTTATCGGCCTTCAGTCCCATCAATTTTCCTAACACCATTTCCCTACAAATACTGATTTCTTTCAGTTCCACCCTTTCATCAGACCCTATGTTCCCCGGCATCTCTGGGAGGTTATTTGTGTCCTCCTTTTTGAAGACAGAACCAAAGTATGAATTTAGTTGGTCTGCCATTTCTTTGTTTCCCATTATAAATTCCCCTGATTCTGACTGCAAAGGACCTACGCTTGACTTCACCAATCTTTTTCTCTTCACATATCTATAACAGCTTTTACAGTCAGTTTTTATGTTCCGTGCTAGCTTACTCTCATATTCTATTTTCCCTTTCTTAATTAATCCCTTTTGTCCTCCTTTGTTGAATCCTAAACTGCTCCCAATCCTCAGGATTATTGCTTTTTCTGGCCAATTTATATGTCCTCTCCTTGGATCTTATGCTATCCCTAATTTCCCTTGTTAGCCACGGTTGAGTCACCTTTTTTGTTTTATTTTTATGCCAAACTGGGATGAACAAATTCTGTAGCTCATCCATTCGGTCTTTGAATGTTTGCCATTGCTTATCCACCGTCAACCCTTTGAGTGCCATTCCCCAATCAATCCTACCCAACTCGCTCCTCAGACCATCGTAGTTTCCTTTATTTAAATTGAGGACCCTAGTCTCTGAGTCAACTACTTCATTCTCCATCTTAATGAAGAATTCAATCATATTATGATCGCTCCGACCCAAGGGACCTCGTACAACAAGATTGCTAATTAATCCTTTCTCGTTACATAATACCCAGTCCTGCTGAATTGTGAATGAGCCTCAAGTTAAGTTCTTTTTGTCAGTACCCAGCGCACTTCTGTCATGACTCTCGGCTGAAGTTGCAGAAATGATTCCCCTACATTCGAAATATCACTCTCCCTGACGCTTTCTTGTATGATTCTTAAGAACAGCACAGCAACAGCCATCCAAAAATGCACATGTTCTGTCCTTGTATTGCAATGAAGCATTAGGCAGGGTTGTTTCCCAGATCTAATAGCATCATTTTGGTCCATGGAGCCATCTTGTGGCCAAATTGTTCACTGTGGAGCACTCCTCCATCTCTCTATTGTTTTATATAATAAATCAACACAGTGCATTGCAGTTCTTAATTCACAGTTGCTTAATTCAGTTATCTGATAATTTAATTTTTTTTAAGCTTGTATTGCTACTTTCCTGTGTTGTTTACTTTGCTTAATCAAGTTACTGGATGATTCATTTTGTTTTAATCCAAAAAAAAGCTTTGAATTGTCAGTCTATATTACACAACCAAATAAAAATAGATTGCCATACACTGTTTGTTTTAAGACTGCAGTGTCCCAGCAGTATCTTAATTCAGCAAGAGCCAGTAATGCAGAGGCCTCAGGCTTGCAGCGGAAATCAAATTTCCCTTCTGGTTTTCTGTCAGTTGGCCTGGTCAGGAGGGGAGCAGGCTGGGCCCTGGGCCTTGTAGGCCCGGGACAAGGAATTCCAGTGGGCTTGGGGCTGGACAGGCACAGCACGCGTCCGGTGCACTCAAATCTCCTTCCTGGTTTTCTGGCAGTTGGCAGACCTACCAACTAGGTTCTGGTGCCCTGGTCCTTCCTAATAGCCCACGAAAGGGAATTGCAGTGTGCTGATCCTGTCCAGGGAGGGCCCAGAAAAGCAAGGGCGTCTTCGCAGCTTGGACTACTATTAATTTTCTGTTCATATTGTTGACTTGTGCTAAGTTCCCTGATATTCGGAGGCTGCCACTGACTCAAACTAAACCCAGTCTGGACACTAGCCTAGTTTTCCGCTTGGGTGTAATCCCGAGCTGAAGTAAATTTGGGTGCGATCACGCAGCCACCAGATGAGAAGTGGAGCTCGCCCTCGCTGCATTTTCTGGGGTCAGCTTTGTTTAAGTAACGACAGCGATCTCCCGGCAGCACGGATACCATTCGGCGGTGGGAACTGGTGCACTGTGGCGGGGTTTAAAGGCCTGCAGCAGATTAGAGAGGCGATGCCAGCGACAATTATTTTGAAATCAAAACTGAAACTTGACCCCAGAAGGTCTGTCAGGTGCAGGAGGACCCAAAGTCCACAAGTTCACTGAATAATGGACAGAGGTCTTTCTGCATGAAGTCAGGCAGAAGAGGTGTGCACTGAGAAAGGCGGGCTTGAAAGGAAAACAACACCACAGCAAGTGGCCAGGACAGTCTGTGCCAATTCGACCACCTCATGCATGGCAATGCAGTGCCAGTAAAAAAAAAAAAAAAGAATGCCCTTACCAAGGCAGGCAAGAGGAGTCAGCCACACCATCCAAGAATTCACGGTGCCAACCAAGATCAGCCACTTACACTGACTTTCCTTTTCATTGTGTTTAAGAGCTTGAATTGTCGCCTCCCAAATCTGTGCCCATCTTTCCCGCAACACCATGTTTGAATCCCTCCAATCAGGTTTCCGCCACAGTACCGAAACAGCTCTCATCAAAGTCACAAATGACATCCTTTGTGACTGACAAAGGTAAACTATCCTTCCTCGGCCTTCTTGACTTGTCCGCAGCCTTTGACACGGTTGACCACTCCATCCTTCTCCAAAGCCTCTCCACCGTTGTCCAGCTGGGTGGGACTGCACTCGCCTGGTTCTATTCTTATCTATCTAATCGTAGCCAGAGAATCACCTGCAGCAGCTTCTTTTCCTGCTCCCGCATCGTTCCCTCTGGTGTCCCCCAAGGATCTATCCTTGGTCCCCTCCTATTTCTCATCTACATGTTGCCCCTTGGCGACATCATCCGAAAACACAGCGTCAGTTTCCACATGTACGCTGACAACACCCAACTCCACCTCGCTACCTCTTCTCTCGGGTCCTCCACGGTGTCTAAATTGTCAGGCTGCTTGTCTGATATCCAGTTCTGGATAAGCAGAAATTTTCTGCAATCATATCTTGTGAAGACCTAAGCCAATGTTTTCGGTCCCTGCTACAAACTCCGTTCCCTAGCCATTGACTCTATCCCTCTTCCTAACATCTGTCTGAGGCTGAACCACACTGTTTGCAACCATGGTGTCATATTTGACCCTGAAATGAGCTTCTGACCACACATCTACAGCATAACAAAGACCGCCTATTTCCACCTCCATAACATTGCCAGTCTCCGCCCCTGCCTCAGCTCATCCGCTGCTGAAACCCTCATCCATGCCTCTGTTACCTCTAGACTTGACTATTCCAACGCACTCCTGGCTGGCCTCCCACATTCCACTCTACGTAAACTTGAGGTCATCCAAAACTCGGCTGCCCATGTCCTAACTCGCACCAAGTCCTGTTCGCCCATCACCCCTGTGCTCGCTGACCTACACTGGCTCCCGGTTAAGCAGCGCCTCGATTTAAATATTCTCATCCTTGTTTTTAAATCCCTCCGTGGCCTCGCCCCTCCCTATCTCTGTAATCTCCTTCAGCCCCACCCCCCCCCCCCCAAAGATATCTGCGCTCCTCTAATTCTGCCCTCTTGAGCATCCCTGATTATAATCGCTCAACCTTTGGTGGCCGTGCCTTCTGTTGCCTAGGCCTTAAGCTCTGGAATTCCCTGCCTAAACCTGTCTGCCTCGCTACCTCTCTTTCCTCCTTTAAGACGCTCCTTAAAACCTACCTCTTTTGACCAAGCTTATGGTCACCTGCCCTAATTTATCCTTATGTGGCTCGGTGTCAAATTTTTTGTCTTATTATACTCCTGTGAAGCGTCTTGGGACGTTTTACTACGTTAAAGGCGCTGTATAAATACAAGTTGTTGTTGTTTTTCACCATCAGTGCCCAGAAGGCTGCACTGATGCACTTTGCACCAGCCTTCACCTGGAAGAGTTCCTTTTCTCCATCTTTCTTGCATTCACTTTACTGAAAGCCTCACGTGATTTGTATTTGCTTGGTGTTTGCCCGATTCTGGCCTCTTGCGCCTCCCCGATTTTAATCTCTCCACCATTGGTGGCTGTGCTTTTAGCTGGCTGGGCCCTAAGCTCTGGAATTCCCTCCCTAAACCTCTCCGCCTCTCTCTCCTTTTAAGACGCTCCTTAAAACCTACCTCTCACCTATCCTAATATCTCCTTCTGTGGCTCGGTGTCAAATGTTGTTTAATAACGCTCCCGTGAAGCGCCTTGGGATGTTTTACTATGTTAAAGGCGCTATTATAAATGCACGTCGTTGTTGTTGTATGGCCTGCACACTGACAACTGGGTTTTAACGAGTCTGATTGGTAGCCTTAGGTCTGCTTTCCTGCAGATCAGTGGCTACGTGGAGACTGTGCCCGGCGCAGGTGGCATGGCTTGGATGCTCAGGCACAATGCTGCTCTCTTCCAGGGTGGCAGCACATGCAGGCACACCAAAAGAGTGCGAGGCCAATCTGCATGTGTAGCCACCGAAGCGGTGCAGCTGCAACTGTACCTCAGGACTTGGCTCCCATGAGATCAGGGCCACTTCAATCACACGAGGCTCCTGCACCAATGCAGCAGCAGCCACCTGGTACTCCTGCCACTAAGGTACCTAGGAGAAATGCTCGACTGGCCTTGGGTTCAGACAGCACACAATGGCACCAAAGGAAAGCATGGCGGTAAGAAGTAGGTAGGCGCACACGCATGTGGACAGAAGTAGTGAATAGAATTATGGTTGACGTGCAGTGGAGATTTTGCTTGGCCAAGTTCAGAAGTGGCTTTGATGCGACGTTATTGTGAGTTGATGAGCACAGAATAGTTTGTATATAATGATGGGTAAAGTGAAGGTTGTGTTAAGATGATTGTTCATGCAGTACTTGAGCAAAGGTCTCCCGAATCTGATTGGCACGGATGTCTTTGCAAGGGCCGGCAGGTTTACTTCCGTATCTTCAAGCTGCAGGTAATTAATGATTTTGTGGAATAAAAATTCCACTCGTGCCATAAATTGTCTGAATCACTTGAAGAAAAGCCACTGGAGTTTGGCAGCAGCTGTGATCCAGTAATGCAGATTTATCGGCAATCGTTGTGGCGAAGTGAGTTTTCCCACTTGTTTAGTTGTGGGGGAGCTTTAGAGCTGGGAGCTAAATCAGAGACTATGGTTTGTTCCTGATCTTCGAACAGCCACGAGAGAAGTCCTGGCTCACAGGTGAGAAATGGTGAGAGCTGGCATTTTTGTCTGGTGAAGGAGGAGTTTCCATCTGTTATGTACTTTGTTCCTTTTTTACTAATTGCCTCTTAAAGTGAATGCACAATATTTTTAAGGCCTGCATGGAAACTCCATTGGTGCCAGGTGGACATGGTCACAGTGTGCACTAAGGAGAGATTCCCTGCAGGGAGAATGTAGGTCTAACTTTTTTTTTAAGTATCTGACCTGATAGCAGGAGGACCCCCCCCCCCCCCCCATACAGTCAATGTGGGTTCAGGCATTACAGCCCAGTCTGATTAAAAACATGTACTTACTTAGGCTGAATCAGATTTTCCAATCTGGTGCCCATTCTACTACTACTACAACAAATTGGCCCATAATTGGCGGCCCCTACAGGCGCGTACGTGCCGGGATTTTGCGCGCAAAGCGCATGCGCGAATACCCGGAACTTGCGATCTGTCAAGAACCTTCTTGACGGATCCAATGCATCCCCGGGCAAAGGGCATCCGCTGGCCGAGAGTTGGGCTATTTGCCCAGCGAATGCCCGTGAAATTCTCACGCCTGGTAAAAGTAGGCGTAAGGCCTGCTTTTACCAGCGTAAGAATTCAAATGAACATAAAAATAAATATTTTTCAATCATTTAAACATTAAAAAACTGGTACAATAAGGTACGGTTATTTTTAGCCCATTTATAACATTTAAATTTATTTTTCAAAAAATTAAATTTTTGTTTTAAATATTTAATTAAATGGCATTTTAATTAATTTCAACTATGTAATTTTTAAAATTTATTTGATGTGTATAGGTATTTTGGGGGGTATTCCCATTCATGCTGATAAGTATGAATGGGGATTCCCTTCTTTTATTGTTTGGACCGGCCCACCTGATCCCAGGGGCGCTTGCGAACCGCCTGCACCCGAGATACGTGAGTCTCTACCCAGAGAGGCCCAGGACCACGAATCTACGCACCCCTGGGCGTTTCATTTGCGGATCCGAGGCATTTCCCCGCGGGAAGCCTCCATCCGCAAATTCAGGGCCACTGTACTTATATTGCACCTTTTTAAAGTCAAAAAACGTCCCAAGGCGCTTCATCAAGGTGTAATCAGACAAACATGGATGCCGAGCCCCAAAAAGGAGGGGTGACTAAAAGCTTGGTCAAAGAGGTGGGCTTTGAGGAGATGGAGAAATTTCGGGAGGGAATTCCAGTGCCTAGGGCCGAGCCAGCTGAAAAGGTGGGTGTTGTAGGGCTGGAGGAAGTTTTGGGATAGTGCTCCTTAAAATCTACCTTTTGGTCACCTGTCCTAATATCTCTCTGGCTTGGTGTCAAAGTTTATCTGATAATGCTCCTGTGGATGTTTTGCAACATTAAAGGTGCTCTGTAAATACAAGTTGTTGTTGTTGTTGCCAAAAACATTATTGCGAGGGCCGTGCCAATTTAAGAGTGCCATAAATAGCGGTACAGCTATTACTATGTAAGTGGCGTGAGACCCTGGCTCCACAGCAACTTTACTTTGTTGTTTTTTTTGCTTAAGCATCATAAACATGAGTAATTGGCAAGCCATAATTGTAATTGAACACTCCAACAGCTACTGCTGGTATTTATATAGTGCCTTTAAACTAGAGAATGTCCCAAGGCACCTCACAGAGAAGAAGCTGGTGCCAAATATAGTGGAAGAGTCTGGAGCTTGTTTGAAAAGATGGATTTTGGGAAGCTTATAAAAGCAGTGAAAGGAGCAGCAATGCACTGGGGTTTAGGGGGAGGGTTTCTGAGAGTGGAGCTGATACAACAACAACTACTTGTATTTATATAGCGCCTTTAATGTAGTAAAATGTCCCAAGGCGCTGCACAGGAGTATTTTAAGACAAAAAATTTGACACCAAGCAACATAAGGATAATTTAGGGCAGGTGACCAAAAGCTTTCAAAACTGAGATAAGGAGAAACTTCTTCACTCAGAGGGTAGTAAATCTATGGAATTTGCTACCTCAGAGAGCTGTGGAAGCTGCGACATTAAATAAATTTAAAACGGAGATAGACAGTTTCCTAGCTGATAAGGGAATTAAGGGTTATGGGGAGCGGGCAGGGATGTGGATGTGAGTCTAGGTTCGGATCAGCCATGATCCTATTGAATGACGGAGCAGGCCCGAGGGGCCGTATGGCCTACTCCTGCTCCTACTTCTTATGTTCTTATGGTCAAAGAGGTAGGTTTTAAGGAGTGTCTTAAAGGAGGAAAGAGAGTAATGAGGCGGAGAGGTTTAGCCAGATAATTCCAGAGCTTAGGGCCTAGGCAACAGAAGGCACGGCCACCGATGGTTGAGCGATTATAATCAGGGATCCTCAAGAGGGCAGAATTAGAGGAGCGCAGATATCTGGGTGTGTGAGGGGCTGAAGGAGATTACAGAGATAGGGAGGGGCGAGGCCATGGAGGGATTTGAAAACAAGGATGAGAATTTTGAAATCGAGGCGCTGCTTAACCGGGTGCCAATGTAGGTCAGTGAGCGCAGGGGAGATGGGCGAACGAGATTTGGTACGAGTTAGGACACGGGCAGCCGAGTTTTGGATGACCTCAAGTTTACGTAGGGTGGAATGTGGAAGGCCAGCCAGGAGTGCGTTGGAATAGTCAAGTCTAGAGGTGACACTCCTAATGAGGTAGCTGAACACGCCGAATGATGGTGGAGTTGAGGGGGCTAGGGGGCAATTAGATAATGCACAGGAGGAGGCCAGAGTCAAAAAACCAAAGGGGAAAGCCTGGACCTGAGGCTGGAGAATGTATGAGGTAAAGAGGGGCGAGTCTGTGGAGGGATTTGTAAATGAGGGCGAGGGTTTTGAATCTGAAGTTGGAGTACAGGGAGCTGCTGGAGGTTTATGGCCGAGTGGGACTTAGTGTGTAACAGGATACAGACTGCAGAGTCTCGGTTGCCTTGGAGTCTGTGTGAGGTGGAGTTCGGGAGGTTAGCGAGGAGAGCATTGGGAAAGTCGAGGACGCTGAATGGGGAGAGGACGCAGGGAGCAGAAGGTGGGTTTGTACAGAGGAGATGAGCCTGGTGAGAGCACGGGGCAAATGAGGAGGAGTTCATGATCAGAGATTGTGGCTGAAGGTGCTGGGATGCCAAGAAGAGGCAGTTGTGCAAACTTTTGAGATTTTTAAAAAAAAGTTCAAAAGCTCCTTGAATGTGGTGTTGAAGGTGATTTGTGGAAAAGAGGTGTCTGGGATTGGCGCCAACCTTCTATTAAGCCGTTCGGAATTCTTAAGTTATTTTTAACTGTACGCAGCGTTTTCCAGTTCTTATAATGAAATCTTGTCTGTCAACAGGTGGTACTTTGGTAAACTTGGCCGCAAAGAGGCTGAGAGACAACTTCTGTCTGTCTGTAACCCAAGAGGAACCTTCCTCATTCGTGAAAGTGAAACCACCAAAGGTAAGGATTTTTGCCCCATTATGTTCTGCTGAAATATATAACCAAGCAGAGACTCCCCTTGGGTTTTAAACACACGGAATAGGGATCATTGCTCTCGACCAGACTCTTACTAGAATGCTCATGTGGAGCTTCAAACATCTTCCTGCGTATTGTCAAAAAACCGAATGCTGTTTAGCTAAATAATAATTACTGCAGCTTTCACAGCCAATACTTTATTCAGTTTATTTATTTCTTAAAACTCATTAGGCCCCTTGCCAACCGCTAGCTCAAAAGAGCCTCCAAGCCAAGTCACTAAATCCTGTCATCTGGACACAAACCCTTCGAGTACCTTGGAGCTCACCCAGTTGGTTCATTCCCTTCCCTTTATTCACTGTTTCTTTAGAAGAAACTAGAAGAAAAGAAAATGTTTAGTTTATAGCTGTAGTAAATCTTTGTGGGAAAAGTATTAAATGTAGGTCCTGGGTAACATTACGTCTATAAAACATTCTTCATGGTTGGGTGATTACAATTCTGATCAAAGTATCTTTTTATTTCGAGTTGCCCTTTCTGCATTTTATTGCATTGGTGGTTGTGAGTGTTTGTCTCCAAACTTGTTTAATCTGACAACCTGGGTCTGTTAAACCAATGTGTAAATCAGTGTAACATTCTGAATTATTTTTGTAATTAATGTTTCTGTAACTGTTGCCGTGGGGGGAGGAATCTTCTGAATTTTGTAACTTAATCCTAGCGTGTTCCCATTCTTCATTAAAGTCCCAGTTACAATTTGGCCTTGTATTGGCACTAATAACATTCTTTTTATGAGTTGTCTTGTCTAGTTTATTTGCCAACCCAGTCGCATCTAAATGTTTGAACTCCTCCCCAGTAAGTAGGCAGTACGATCATGATCGCCATAGTATTGAACAAACAGAACTTGCAAAAAAATTAGTTTTTATTATAAAAGTGTTCCTGTTATGTTTTACCATTATATAGGATTGAAGCACTCTGGGAGCTACGCCATGTGCTAGCCTTAGATTATGTGCCCAATAAAGCCATGTTGGATGTCAGCTGTTACTGGCTGACAGACTGAAAGTGGGAACAACAGCAGCCCTGTTCATTTTCCCCTAGACCAGAGAGAGAGAGAGAGATTGAGCCAAGCTAATGCACTGACTTAATGAATTGCCAGGGCCTTTTACGAGAGGCATATGTAGGTGGTCAGAGCCTTAACGTGATTCTAAAAGACACAGAGCAACGTGATTGTGAGTACCACTGAGCTAAGTAATGGTGCCGCTTCATTTGATGCACGCAGGTGCCTATTCTTTGTCAATACGTGACTGGGATGATACGAAAGGAGACCACGTTAAACACTATAAGATCCGCAAACTGGATAATGGTGGGTATTATATAACGACCCGGGCACAGTTTGAAACGCTGCAGCAGCTGGTTCAACATTACGCAGGTAAGCGCTATTTTGAGCCTATAATTGTGACCAGTAAACACTGTTCAAATTTCCTTGCATGCATTTCTGTATAGAAGTAAAACATTGCTACAGTATCCGTCGGAAATGTGAAACCCTTTTACCAAACCTCAAAGTTAGTCAAATAATACAAGAACCTTGTGTTACTTTTTAATTAATATTTAACATTTACACACGGAAAATATAATGCAACTGCTCGTGGAAGGTTTTTTGTTGGGCTATGGGTGTGAAATACACTACAAAGTGGGTAGTTACTCTGCAATAAGTAAATTATTATCTACTGTCAAGTAGAATACAGGTAATGGTGTTTATTACATGTGCTTGAGCAGCTCATTCCTATGTTTTATGTTGCTTTATTGTCCTTGTTAATACATGCATTGTTCTTTACTCTTACTGATGTAACTGCGATCCTCTCCAGCAGCTGCTAATTTTACGACCTTCAAGCAGCGAGGTGTCACAACTCCATTCACGTTGTTGACTGCTCCCTGCTGATTCAGTTACTCAAAGTACTGGCTGGTGTTGAACTGAGCCATACAGCCCAAGACCATCCCGGGTTCAGTTCTCGGGTTGTGCTGATTTAGCAGGTCTCAGCCACAGCAACCACTGCAATGCTACTGTTGGCCTCCGAGGTTTTCTCCATCACCCACAGGCTAAATTTCTTTACTATTAAATACATACGGATTACAGGGCTGGAGGCCCCATTTGGAAAAAGCTACTGAGGGTTAGGAGGGAGCAAATCAACTAGGGTTCCAACTCCTGACCACTATCCAGTGACTCCGGCTGGGAAATCAACTTCAGGAGACATTTTTTGGTAAATTCATTCTCGGGATGTGGACGTCGCTGACAAGGCCGGCCTTTATTGCCCATCCATAGTTGCCCTCGAGAAGGTGGTGGTGGTGAGCTGCCTTCATGAACCGCTGCAGTCCGTGCGGTGAAGGTACTCCCACAGTGCTGTTAGGTAGGGAGTTCCAGGTGAGGTCAAAGAAAGAAAGACTTGCATTCATATAGCGCCTTTCACGACCACTGGACGTCCCAAAGCGCTTTACAGCCGATGAAGTACTTTTGAAGTGTAGTCACTGTTGTAATGTAAGAAACACGGCAGCCTATTTGCGCACAGCAAGCTCCCACAAACAGCAATGTGATAATCACCAGATAATCTTTTGTTATGTTGATTGAAGGATAAATATTGGTCGGGGCACTGGGGATAACTCCCCTGTTCTTCGAAATAGTGCCGTGGGATCTGTTATATCCACCTGAGAGAGCAGACGGGGCCTCGGTTTAACATCTCTTCCGAAAGACGGCACCTCCGACGGTGCAGCACTCCCCTCAGTACTGCACTGGAGTGTCAGCCTAGATTTGTGTTCAATCTCTGGAGTGGGACTTGAACCCACAACCTTCTGACTCATAGGCGAGTGTGCTACCCACTGAGCCACGGCTGATCAAGCTTTGCTCTGAAATTCTCTACAGTCGAAAGTGCATGTTGGCACTCGTTGCCTAGACACAAACATGAAGAACAGCCATTTGGATGAGTTGCCAGAGACTAGCTGGCACCCATGGAGGCAGACCCCAATGAGAGTTAGCACCTTGGGCAAACATCTTCATTTTTATTTTTATAGTTTTCCGCCAGAATTTTTGGAATGCAACCCACTATATTCACAATATCAATAAAGCGAGCAATTTTTTTCACCTTTCCACTCGGTTAGTCTCTTCACCTTTACTCAGTGCAGTTCCGTTATCAACCAACAGGAGGCATGCTTCTGTGGTGTTACTGGTCCTCTGGTCCACCCTCTCTCTGTTTATACCTCAGCCCCTGACTGAGCTCTCCATTGTTGTTCACTACGCCATCCACAGGGCTTGCCCAATGAGGACAGGCGAGTTTGACTGTTGCGTCATGCTGGAGTCAAAATGGTGATCCTCAGGGTGGGGAATCCAGTCTCAGTTGGCTGCACAAAACAATTCCCTACCATCAATGTATTGATTTATTTTAAATAAGTATTGTACGCTACATATTAGTTGCATAATATTGATGCAATGCTCGCCTTCAGGATGTAATCTTACTGTCAGTTCAATGTGCTATTGATCCATTTATGCCTATCGCAGCACTGCTTGTTTTGACTGTGAGGTTGAAGATGTCTTAATCTGGCAAAAAATATATATAGAATAGATCTGTGGCGGATGAGGACATCAATGTAATATGGCGCTGACTGGAATCCAGACCAGCTACTCTTTTCTTTATTAATGATACAATCCATTTTTTAAAAAGTTCCGTATTTTGTGGGAAAATATCACAAAATGTAGGAAAGGCCTGAGAATGCCTTTTCTAAGGCTGCTTTTCAATTGTAATAGCGGAATAAACGCGTGCTCTTGAAACAATTTCAATATTGGGAGGTTTTTTTTCCACCTCTTCTCCCCCCCCCCCCCCCCCCCCATTCTTTATAACCTGGCCTACCAAAAGTTGAAATAATTTAGTGTAGACTATGGTACTAGACGGCCTATTGGTAAAATGTTTTTAAAAGTCTAATTGGTCGCAGGTACTGTAGTTTACTTAGCCCCATGGAGGGAGCCCTGTCACCCTGGTATGATGCAAGTTCCCAAAGAGAACTGTTCAGTTAAATTACATATTTTCAGGAAACATCCGAGTTTATCTCTTTTGCTGTTCGTAATCTGATTTGTTGCTGGTATAATTTTTGTTGATTAAAGTAGCCAGTAAATCCTAAACCCCACAGACCTATTAGTCACAGTGGAAACAATGCTACAGTTGCTTGCCAGCGAGATATCTCATTGCATTTTGCTCTTGCCAATGTCACGGAAAGCCCGTACCATTTATTTGTTTGTCTCTCTCTCTCTGTCTCTTCTGTCCCCGGTGTGCCTTCTGTACCAACGACTCTGCCGCCCCACCCTCTGCAGAGCGAGCTGCTGGTCTCTGCTGTCGCTTGGTGGTCCCCTGCCATAAGGGTATGCCGAGGCTGGCTGACCTCTCTGTGAAAACCAAAGACGTGTGGGAAATTCACCGTGAATCTCTGCAGTTAATCAAGAGGCTTGGAAATGGGCAGTTTGGGGAAGTCTGGATGGGTATGAAACGAGAACGATTCTGTGCCTCCTCCCGGATATCTGGGAGGGGGGGTGGTTTACACGAGGAGCGATGGAAAGCAGAAGGAGTTCAGCGCAGTCGATCTAAACGCGCACACAATCATCAAGTGTGGTTAATAAATTCACCCAAAAAATGCCTGGCACTTCAGGCACTCCATTGGCTACCATTTGCAAGGATGGCTGCCAATTCCGCCACGTCCTGGGGAAAATGTTCTCATTTGAAAAGGGTGTATTGGTCACTTCAAAAAAAAAAGTAGATACTGTAGATAGATTGCAGCTGTTTAGATCCGACAATGAGCTGCACTTTGCCACTTCAGCTTCCATCCTCCTGACTGCATGCGCTTCATTGAATTTTAAATCCTCTTCCCATTGCATCTATTCTCCTTAGAGTCAGCTGACGGTTTGTGCCATAACTTAACAATGGTTTGTACAAACATGATACCGCAAACTGTTGGATTAGCTAAAGATTCATGGGAAATTTTACGGGAGTCCCTAATGTTGGAAAAAAAGCTTGGTCAGGGATGTTTCGCCGACGTGTGGCATGGTAAGGTGGACAAGAAGCTTTCTTCTATAATCTTACGATCTTTTTCAAGATTAATTCAAATGTTGAAAGACAGAAGGCGGCCCATTAAGCAAGAGATGGCCAGGATGCTGGCCAGCCGTAGGTAACAAGTCGTCAGCAGCACTTTATTACTTAATTGATTTTTAATGTGGAACATATTGTGCGTCATATGTCAGAGGGCAGTAGTTATAGGGAACACTGTTCCACATCAACCAAACCCACCCACAAGTAGGCACCAACCTCCTTTTAATGGGAGTCCAGAACAAGGAGGCATAGCCTTAAAATTAAAGCTAGGCCATTCAGGGGGGATGTCAGGAAGCACTTCTTCACACAAAGGGTAGTGGAAATCGAACCCCCTCCCCCCCAAAAAAAGTTGTTGAGGCTGGGGGGTCAATTGAACATTTCAAAACTGAGGTTGATAGATTTTTATTAGGTAAGGGTATTAAGGGATACGGAACCAAGAGAGTTAAGGTACAGATCAGCCACGATCTAATTGAATGGCGGATGTTCGAGGGGCTGAATGGCCGACTCCTGTTCCTCTGTTCCATTGACTTTGCTATGCTGAACTCTGGAGGTCAGATTCCCTCTGAAATCAGCGCGGTGCCAAATCAGTGCTGGGATTTGCCAGACTCCCCTCAGCGGTTAGTTTTCCATGCCGCCAATTCAGGCACAGATTTGTTTTAATGAGATGGCGAACCAAACGACATCTCCTGATCCTCTGCAGCTACGTTTTGTATCTCTGTACCGTGCACTGTGTCCCTCGCATCTCACCCTGCCATTCAGGAAAGCCTCGTGTTTGGCAGTTGTGAAGATCATTAGCCTGTGTAAACATACACGACATGCTTGTGTCCAAGACAACATGGAGAGGAATTGCCCAGATTTCTCCCCCCCGCCAAATTAGCCTGGGAATGACCTTGTTTTTTCACCTCTCCCAGGAGATCACATGGTTTCATGTGGGGTGGGGAGTGTGTATATATTGTGATGCACAAGGTATCACAAATTGTGTGGGATAGGCTGGATGGGTCTTTTCCTGTCCGTCATTGTTCGTATGAAGGGCCCAGCCTGAAGCTACCCCTATGAGAGCTGCCAATGTAGCCAGGGAAGCTCTCCCAATCTACCTGTTCAAGTTTCTTACGGTGAGCCCTGATAACAGACTGACCCTCGCTTTACCACAGGCACAAGAGTTTCAGTGTTGGCTCTCATCAATAGACGGCATAAGCAGCAGTTCCATTTCCTGTTGAACCACAAAACACAGGATATCTCAATACTAGCATGTCATAGATAATACCTTGGTTAGCTCACCCCTCTAAAGTCAAGGCAATACAAACCAAGTTTATACAACCTAGTCTCATAATTTAACCTTTTAAGCCCCAATATCATTCTGGTGAATCTGCACGCTACCCCTGAAGAGGTCAATTTTTCCCATTTATGAAAGTTTTTTCCTCCCTCTGTACATATTGCATAACACTGCACAACCAAGAGGGTACTAGGTCACCTGCAAGTGCCATACACATCAGAACAGGTATTTTGACACTTCACTTCACTCCGCCCCAAATCATCGAATAGAATCATAGAAATTTACGGCACAGAAGGAGGCCATTGGGCCCATCGTGTCTGTACCGGCCGAAAAAGAGCGATCCAGCCTAATCCCACTTTCCAGCTCTTGGTCCGTGGTCCTGTAGGCCACGGCACTTGCAAGTACTTTTTAAATATGATGATGGTCTCTGCCTCTACCACCCTTTCAGGCAGTGAGTTCCAGACCCCGCCACCCTCTGGGTGAAAAAAGTTCTCCACAACCCCCCTCTAATCCTTCTACCAATTACTTTAAATCTATGCCCCCTGGTTATCGACCCCTATGCTAAGGGAAATAGATCCTTCCTATCCATTCTATCTAAGCCCCTCATAATTTTATACACCTCAATTAAATCTCCTGTCAACCTCCTCTGTTCCAAAGAAAACGACCCCAGCCTATCCAATTTTTCCTCATGGTTAAAATTCTCCAGTCCCGGCAACATCCTCGTAAATCTCCTCTGCACCTTCTCTCCAGTCATATCTTTCCTGTACTGTGGTGACCAGAACTGTACGCAGTAATCTAGCTATGGCCTAACTAGTGTTTTATACAGTTCAAGCATAATCTCCC
The DNA here is from genome assembly GCF_052327205.1 of Somniosus microcephalus. Classification (NCBI taxonomy): domain Eukaryota; kingdom Metazoa; phylum Chordata; class Chondrichthyes; order Squaliformes; family Somniosidae; genus Somniosus; species Somniosus microcephalus. The sequence continues at coordinate 208,451,523 of NC_140995.1, read as the reverse complement.
TGCTCTTCTATTCTGTGCCTCAGCTAATAAAGGCAAGTATCCTGTATGCCTTCTTAACCACCTTATCTACCTGTCCTACCTTCAGGGTTCTGTGGACATGCACTCCAAGGTCCTTCTGATCCTCTACACTTCTCACTATCCTACCATTTATAGTCTATTCCCTTTCCTTGTTAGCCCTCCCCAAATGCATTACCTCACACTTCTCCAGATTGAATTCCATTTACCACTTTTCTGCCCACCTGATCAGTCCATTGATATCTTTCAGCAGTCTACAGCTTTCTTCCTCACCATCAGTCACATGGCCAATTTTTGTATCATCTGCAATTTCTTAATCATGCCTCTACATTGAAGTCTCAATCTTTGATATATACCACAAAAAGCAAGGGACCCAGTACTGAGCCCTGTGGAACCCCACTGGAAACCGCCTTCCAATCACAAAAACACCCGTCAACCATTACCCTTTGCTTCCTGCCACTGAGCCAATTTTGGATCCAACTTGCCATTTTCCCTGGGATCCCATGGGCTTTTAGAATCATGGGGGGCAAAATTCGGTATCGACCATTTTGTGGCGCCAACATCGCCCGGGCGCTAACATTACCGCCTGGCGTTAATTAGCGCTGGCAACCGCAAAATTGAGTTTTAGCGCCCCAAGAGGGAAATGGAGCGCTAAATCAAGCACTCCACTTGCTTCTTGGAGCGTAATTGGCAGCAGGCGGGGCGGAGACTTCAGCAGCGCTGCACACTGGGCCGTGCAGCATAGCTGCGTTCAAAGGCTCCTTCCCTCCCTTAAAGGGATGGGCCATCGCTGCAGGCTCTGCAATAGAAAAATTACCTACCTGGACCATCAAGGCAGCCGCGATCCCGCGCGATCAGCCTGGCACTCAAGCAGAGTGCCGGGCTGATCGATCGCGGGCAGGAACCCACGAAAAAAGCTTCAACAAGAAAGGTAAGTTTTTTTTTGTTTGTTTTTTTTTTTTTTACTTACCTCGGCCACCTCGCCTTTAATCATCACCCCCAAAGCGGCTGGCCGCCCGATGCACGCCTCCTGCAGCTGTCGATATTATCGACTGGCGAGACTGCAGGGGGCGAAAGTCAATTTCGGGTCTAGGGCGATGCACATGGCAATAACATCACGATCTCCAGGTGAAGGAGATTGGGGCGCAATGCCGTAGCGCCGCTGCAAAACCTCCGGCGAATATGGCGGGAGTCGATGTCGGCGTGCGCCCGGTTGCAAAGCCATTTGCGCCCCGTTAGCGCCCCCTGGGGATGCTAACGGGAGGCGCAAAGGCACCCAATTTCTAGCCCATAGAATCATAGAATGGTTACAGTACAGAAGGAGGCCATTCGGCCCGTCGAGACCGTGCCGGCTCTCTGCAAGAGCGCTTCAGCTAGTCCCACTCCCCCACCCTTTCCCTGTAGCCCTGCAAATATTTTTCCTTCAGGTACTTATCCAATTCCCTTTTGAAAGCCACCTTTTCTGATCAGTCTGCCATGTGGGGCCCTGTCAAAAGCCTTGCTAAAAGCCATGTAGACTACATCAAACGCGCTACCCTTATCGACCCTACTTGTTACATCCTCAAAAAATTCAATCAAGTTAGTCAGACACGAACTTCCCTTAACAAATCCATGCTGACTGTCCTTGATTAATCTGTGCCTTTCTAAACGATTAATACTGTCACAGAATTTGTTCCAACAATTTTCCCACCACCAAGGTTAGGCTGACTGGCCTGTAATTACTCGGTCGATCCCTTTCTTCCTTTTTAAGCAGCAGTGCAATGTTAGCAGTCCTCCAGTCCTCCGGCACCACACCTGTAGCCAGAGAGGATTGGAAAATGACGGTCAGAGCCTCTGCTATTTCCTCCCTTGCTTCTCTTAACAGCTGGGATACATTTCATCCGGCTCTGGTGATTTATCTACTTTCAAAGATGCTAAACCCTTTAATAGATCCTCTCTCACTATGTTTATCTCATCTAATATTTCACACTCCTCCTCCTTAATTACAATGGAGTGGAGCCTAATCTCTCAACCCCAGTTTAGTTACTTAGTGGCCCAGTTATATCTCAACACTTCAAATTAAGTTAGACTTTCATACTTTAGTTGTAGTTTTCAGACTTGGGCAATAATGGATTGGTATCGTCAAAGTTGCATCATATGATCAGTCCAACATATAATGCTTTAACGGTGCGTAACTTGTTTTCTAAATCAGTTTTACTGCCAAACCTAAAATGGCTGATTACCTGTTAAGTGCTGTAAGTCTGGCTCAGATATTGCATGTATTTTGCTATTAGTCAGTATGCTAAGTTAAATATACAAGCATGCAGACAAAGTCTGGCTGAAAAATTCCTCTTAAAACCCAATGCGTATATTACAGAATAAATGGCTGCTCCACTATAACACTGACCGCAAAGCTAACCAAAAAAAAAAGCCATTATGAACTTAGCGGGTTTTGCTTTTGTTACTTTTTGTCATTTCTTTATTTATCATTTTAAATTTATGTAAATTAAACCTTTTTTTTGTGTGGTTTGGGTGAAGGTACTTGGAATGGAACCACTAAGGTTGCAGTGAAGACGTTGAAACCGGGCACTATGTCTCCCGAGTCCTTCCTTGAGGAAGCTCAGATCATGAAGAAATTGAGACATGACAAATTGGTTCAGCTTTATGCTGTAGTCTCTGAAGAGCCTATCTACATCGTCACTGAATACATGAGCAAAGGTAGAATCGCCTTGCCATTTTATTTAAATGTTAAAGTTAACACTTTTAAAGTGTCTAGTCTTTTTGTTCACTGTTCGTATCCTTTGGGAGTTATCCTGTGTTTTATATTGAATTCTCTTGCATCCCAGGTGAATTTATTCAATTATAGAAAATGTTCATGTATTTGAGGGTAGTGTTCTGTACCATTGAACTCCAAGCTTGAGTCAAAGGTACAACCATAGGAAATGACTTGTTGAATTTATTACTAACCCTTTGGAAATGGTGATTTAATAAATTAGACAGGGACTATTTATATAAATGAAGCAGTGTTGGCCACCTGTTTGTTTTGAAATAACTTTTTATTGCTGTAATTCTACTTGTTAAGTTAACCTGTCAATGTAAGCTGTCTTGTTCGCCACCTCGGTTTTGGTTTTTTGGGTTGGAGAGGAGGATTGGGTGGAGGCAAGTCCAGTAGTCCTGTACGATAGAGCTATTTGGACATCCTCCTTTCCCATATTCGTCTCCTGTAGTCTTTCTGCATCATGCAAGTTCCCAGACGACAAGCTTCTCCCAGACGTCTAGCAACACTGCTGTATAACTAATCGTTAGGAGGCAGCCCATGTGGACACTGATCTTTCACTCCCTGTGGGTAGTGCCTGGGACTTTGCCCCAAGCTTGGTGCCAAAATTAGAAAATCAGGCAACAAATTGGTCACAAGGGAATCAGTTCCCAAAGTATATCATATTTTGATTTGTTCAGCGTGTTGCTGGTCAAGAAATGTTCCATAATTCCAAATATGTGTTTGATTTTTACATAAAATATCAAAAAAGGAAATTGTACCCACTAACTTTATAACACAAAAATGTCTCAATCTAGTGGGGTGGCCAATTGCTTTCTCAGCTTCCTGACACAGAATCCAGCTCATTTTATTGGAATGGAAATGTACGTCATGGCTGTTAATGAGGAACAATTAGGGGCAGGTTATATTTCCAATTTGAGGTACCTCTCAACCGCTGCAGCTTACATTTTTTAAAACAATTTCTATGAGGAAAATCGCAGCATGCATCAACGGAGGGGCAATATGTTTCCAAACCACTCTGCTGGACCTCCCAGTTGGAAGGGAAGAGTGGTGTATGTTGTCCAGTTTTGGCTTGGTGGTAGTCCCTTTTAAACCACTCACAACACACAAGGGGGTTTAAAAGTCAGCTGCTGTCAGAATGGTGTCCCAGTTTAACCCGATACAAATGTGAAATTCTGTTCCGTTAAGTGGGGGTAAATTTGATTGAAGAAGGAACCAAGCCAAGCATTTCAAACATAGCCATGTTGTGTGACTGGCTCACTTGTGTGTATGACTGGTAGCTCCTTTTGAATTGACTTATTTCAAGCCCTGCCAACTTTGAGCAGGGCATTTAAGCAAGTTGAATTGTTCAAATCATTAAGGTGGCTCAGAACCTTGAGAGCTAAATCGAGCCAGTTGGCTCCTGCAGTTGGAAAGTATACGAGGAAAGGAAGCTCTGCAGATGTAACGGCTGACTACAAAATAATAGATTCACATGCAGATTGTGTTCACTTACTTTATTTTGAGGAATTTTGGTATAATATCTGTTATAAATATATATGTGTGATACTGCTGTTGGATATTTGCTTGTTCTTCCTATTGTTCAGTAATTTTGCTCATTAGTTAATGTCTGCTATGATACTAAGTTACTTTTTGAAGACAGAAGAAAGGTCCCATGGAGAGACGGGATAGATCTTGTAGCTAAAGCAATTTGCAGTAAAGGTTTCCGTTTGTTATTCTGGGCTCTCTAAGGACCAATGTGAAGATATTCTGGTGGTTGTATATGTGAGGTAAAATACGAAAGCTCAGGTATCTCGAATAAAAGGGACAAGAAAGACCCAAAAGCATTATGTGGTGCCCTATTGATGTATGGGATTGGTTGTTTGAGAGAGTGGATTCACCTACTTCCTAACCTTAGTGCTAACCTTGGATCTCCAACATCAGTTTATTCAGCATGACTGAGATTTTCATCTGGAGCCGAAAAGATTAATATCCAGGGGAAGTAAGGATGCTGCCCCTCACTGCCACAGTGAGACACAGCCACTGACTGGACCTGCTATACACACTGTCAAATGGTCTCTGTTGCCTGGGATACCTGTTTGGGGGGGGTGGGGGGGGCAGGGTTGCAAACTGCCCCACATCTGGGAAAAAAAGCTGTGATTTCTCCTCCAAGGTAGGCAAAGTTAGTCTTTTTTTTAATAAGAGAAATCGTATTGGGGAGGGTAGGAGAAGAAATTGAATTTTTCCTTTCAGATTCTGAAGTGAAATAAATTTGCCCATAGTCTTAAATCGAAACAGAAAACTCTGGAAACACTCAGCAGGTCGGGCTGCATCTGTGGAGCGAGAAACAGAGTTAACGTTTCAGGCCGATGACCTTTCGTCAGAACTGCGTGGTCTTATTTGCTGTTTTTGTTGGGCATGAATCTGTGTTGCAATGTGGTTTATAATTTGGCAGTTCTGCTCTGAAATAGCCCCGGCATGGCTGCCTTGGGATATTAAGTGAAAGGTAGGGAGCACTGTGTTGAGATTGGATTGGCTAGGGTTTTGCGTGTGTTGATAACTGAGTTAATGGCGCCATTCCAGCTTGACAGTAACAACAACAACAATTTGTATTTATATAGCGCCTTTAACGTAGTAAAACGTCCCAAGGCACTGCACAGGAGTATTTTAAGACAAAATATTTGACACCGATCCACATAAGGATAAATTAGGGCAAATGACCAAAAGCTTGGTCAAAGAGGTAGGTTTTAAGGAGCGTCTTAAAGGAGGAAAGAGAGGTAGAGAGGCGGACAGGTTTAGGGAGGGAATTCCAGAGCTTAGAGGTTGAGTGATTATAATCAGGGATGCTCAAGAGGACAGAATTAGAGGAGTGCCGATATCTCGGGGGGTTGGGGGAGGGGGGGTGAAGGAGATTAAGAGATAGGAAGGGGCGAGGCCATGGAGGGATTTGAAAACAAGGATGAGAATTTTGAAATCGAGGCGCTGCTTAACCTAAGCCAATGTAGGTCAGCGAGCACAGGGGTGATGGGTGAACGGGACTTGGTGCGAGCTAGGACACGGGCAGCCGAGCTTTGGATGACCTCAAGTTTACGTAGGGTGGAATGTGAGAGGCCAGCCAGGAGTGAGTTGGAACTCAACTTTCACAGCTGTTGTGGCTCTCCTTACCTCGGACTGGGACTCGGGGGCAGGTTTGTGCAAAAGAAAGTAAAAAAGGCATGTTTCCCCTTCAGGCTCCTCTCTGGAACAGATGAACCAAATACAGTGTGATCTGATTTAAACTGAGGGATTGGCCAGCAAGTTGATCCACTGGGGAAGGGGAGTAAGCAGTGAATTATATAGAATTCTGTTGAAATTACCGCACAGAAACAGGCCATTCGGCCCAACTGGTCTAGGCTCCACACAAGCCTCCTCCCACCCATACTTCATCTAAGCAGTGAAGATATGACAAATGTAGTTCATGGTAATACGGCACACAAGGGAAAGAGATCTTGGGAGTACCTCGATAGTTCATTGAAATCATCAGTCTGGTGTGTGATAGAAGTGAAGAAGATCCTCGTGCACATAGCCAGAGAGCGAAAACAAGGCCCAACGGGTAATACTGAGCTTGTGTGAAGCATTAGTTCAACCTGTCCTGGAATACCGTATATAATTCCCATCACCGTACTGTAATAATGTCATCCTGGCTTTGAAGACCATAAGAACATAACATAAGAATTAGGAACAGTAGTAGGCCATACGGCCCCTCGAGCCTGCTCCGCCATTCAATAAGATCATGGCTGATCATTGACTCCACTCCACTTTCCCGCCCGATCCCCATATCCCTTGATTCCCCTAGAGTCCAAAAATCTATCTAGCTCAGCCTTGAATATACTGAACGACTCAGCATCCACAGCCCTTTGGGGTAGAGAATTCCAAAGATTCACAACCCTCTGAGTAAAGAAATTCCTCCTCATCTCAGTCTTAAATGGCCAACCCCTTATCCTGAGACTATGTCCCCTAGTTCTAGACTCTCCAACCAGAGGGGCAGATTGACCACAATGCTCTTTATTCTAGTCCTGTGCAATCCTGTATTCTTATTTGTATTCTCTGTATTTGCTTGAATGAGGCTTAGTTGAAACACTATTGTAGTGGAACCAAAGAAATTTTCCTTTTTTTTATAAATGGCACAATCGTATCACTCAGGCAGTGTTAATGCCAATCACATGCATGACGTCTGCTGAGTGGATTGCAGCATATACTTACATTTGGGGTACTGCCAGGATTAAAAATTGCAGAGCTGGACGGGAGCAGAATTTCTACTTGTCCTGCCAACAGAGAGCATTACTACCCCCATCAGGTAGAAAATCTAGCCCATCACCGGGACAGTACAGAGAAAGCTTTACCCGATCTAACAAGAGGCTGCACAATACCATCATCAGATAGAATGGGCGTAATCTATTCCCCAGCACCGGTACCACTCGCTCACCCTTCTACAAAATAAAAGGGAAATCGCGTGTCGGGAAACCTGAACGGATTGTGAAGGCTGCGAGGAAATACTTCCCAAGGGTTAAACCAAATAGCTGCAAGCAAATAGCACAGAGCCCCAGCACATTAAATAATCCATTTCATTGGTCTCAAATGGCTGTACTTAAGCACTTAAGGTGGATAACTACACAGTGCTGCCATAAGCAGTTTTATAAGGTCACTGGCAAACCTTGGAAATCTGTCAAAGCAAGCAATTCAACGATTAGTTTTGCTCATCTTTGATGACTACTGAAGTGGAAAACTGAATTTCTTTCATTATTTCTCTACTGTGTCTCTTGACAATAGATCCTTCATGGTACTTCCTTTACCAACTGGCCTGAGTAGTTCTTTTCTACCATCCGTTTTGATTGATTGGTGATTGCTTGATTGAGAGATCCCCTCCTGCTGGGCAGTGTTGGTCCTCCCAGCTTTACCACCTTTGCCCTTGTTAAAAACGGGGGTGCACGGCAGGGCGCCTCTTGTGGCAACTAAACCACTGAGCCTCTCCCCGCCACAATTAAAGCTCGTTGCCACTTCCGCTTTGAGAACGCTGTCACCGTACATCATGTCGACGCAGTGCGAGGCGATTCAGGGCACGGGTTCAAGACCATTAAATCGATGCCAATGGCCATACTGTCGGCGGGAGGCGTGGAATTTCCCCGCGTGGAAGGGGAGGCGAATCAGAGGGACAAATCTCAAGGGGTCACCTTGAGGACATTCAGACCACCAGTAGAATTGACAAATTGCTGAGAGTCGCGCAGTCAGGAACTGGCACAGGCCAGAGGGAGAAAACTAATTCAATATATATATTTGCGTCCCAGTGAAAGAAAGTAGAAATGCCGGTCGCGTGACAAAGTGAAATTATATTCCTCCCCCACTCTCCTGTCAAAGGGAAAAAGCCAATACTGTATGACTGGCATCAGACCATTGCTGTGATTGCAGTAAAGTCATTAAATCTGCACTAGATAAGAAGGGCCTTCAGAAAGTACTCTATAGTGCTCTATACATAGAAAAAATAGAGAGAACGACCAGACCTAATGTGCAAAATGAGCATGAGTAATACTTTTTATAGACCTTCACAGTGATGTACGGGGTAATTGTGATCATCTAGTTGTAAAAAAAGAACCAAAAAAATCCTCCAGTTCAAAATGAGCAATGAACACATCGGCCGAGTTTGCTAAATCTCCAGCACTCAATAGATTTTTCCATTTGTCCTTTACTAGTAAAAGTGCCTCCCATGCAGAGTGTGTTCGATCTGCCTTTGTTTTACTGCTCTGGTAGTGGTTTCCTCCCAGCTCACCATCTGTGAACATTGGCTGGGAACAAATCCACTTTGGCTGGGCAGTGTTGGGCCTCCCAGCTTCACCACCCGCGCACTGTTGAAAATGGAGATCCCAAGGGCAAAGCCTCTTTTTGTCACTGCAACTAGTCTACTGAACCCCAGCACGAATAAAGCTCAATATACAGGAGCAAAGGTGCTGGGGTTAAAGTCCGAACTGTAACCGGGGCTGTGGCTAAAACTGTCATCAAACTGCACAAATACAGACACTACGCACGGGCACATAGTTCAGGCAAATAGTGATGACTATCTACTTCATTCAGGTTGTACAGTTTTGAGATCCAGACAATTTACTCCTGACTTATACAAAACCGATAACATGATTAGTTGATTATCAAATTTGTAATTTCCTACTTAAGACCTTTAAAGGGGTTAGGTGTGCCTCTCATTCTTTTTTTATTACATGATTTTTTTAATTCATTCTCAGGGTGTGGGTGTCACTGGCAAGGATGTCATTTATTGCCCATCCCTAGTTGCTATGAGAAGATGATGGTGGGTTGCTTTCATTCAAATATATAAATAATCATGGAATTCAAGGCATTAATATTCCCACAATAAAAATGCCTTTGACTTATTTAAGCGGTGTAAATCACTGGCATTCATAATATATTGTTGGTAAAACTGCATATCCTGCAATGCACCATGGGCAACGGCACAGGATATCATAGAATCATAGAATGGCTACAGCACAGAAGGAGGCCGTTCGGCCCGTCGAGCTCGTGCCGGCTCTCTGCAAGAGCACTTCAGCTAGTCCCACTCCTCCGCCCTTTCCCTGTGGTCCTGCAATTTTTTTTCCTTCAGGTACTTATCCAATTCCCTTTTGAAAGCCACGATTGAATCTGCCTCCACCACCCTGTCAGGCAGTGCATTCCAGATCCTAACCACTCGCTGCATTAAAAAAAAAAGTTTTTCCTCATGTCACCTTTGGTTCTTCTGCCAATCACCTTAAATCTGTGACCTCTGGTTCGCGACCCTTCTGCCGACGGGAACAGTTTCTCTCTATCTACTCTGTCTAGACCCCTCATGAATTTGAACACCTCTATCAAATCTCCTCTCCACCTTCTCTGCTCTAAGGAGAATAACCCCAGCTTCTCCAGTCTATCCACATAACTGAAGTTCAGTACAATACTGTTACTTCAATACAATATTCAAAGCTGCATGATTGAAGACAGTGTCCATAGTTCTTGGCACTCGGTCTCCAATGCTATCCAAAGATTATCCATAAGGAGCACCAATTGACCATTCGTGTATCGAGGTGCAACAAGTTAAAACTGAAAACGCCAAGAATGTCTCCGGATTATAAGGATGTATTTTCTTTTTGCAATGCAATTTCTTTGCAGCAGCCAGGCCGTCACTGAACCATAGAGGTTTACAGAACAGAAGGAGACCATTTGGCCCATCGTGTCTGTGCTGTCTTTTTGCCAGAACAATTGAAAACTACACCCACTGCCCTGCTCTCTCTCCCTATAGCTATATATATTCCTCTTCCTCATCAAAATATTGTCATTATATTTTGGCAGATGAAGTGGTATTGACTTCCTGATACAGAATAGCCTCCTTGTTTTTGGCACACACAGTATTTTTTGGTCTAACAATGTGCCATAGGCACTACCCAGCAAAGTATTGTTACTTTAATTGCTCTCTGAGCAAAAAGCACTTGTCTTCCATTTTGCAACTTAGTGAAAGAAAATTGTATGATGTTGTATAAAAAGGTTCTAGGCTCTACTTACTCAGTCCAAAGATGTGCGGGTTAGGTTGATTGGCTATGATAAATTGACCCTTAGTGTTAGGGGGATTAAATACGTGGGGTTACGGGGATAGAGTGGGATATGTGTTGGTGTAGGGGTTACGGGGATCGGGTGGGATATGTGTCGGTGCAGGCTCGATGGGCCGAATGGCCTCTATCTGCACTGTGGGGTTTCTGTGATTCTGTGAGAACACCAATACAGACTGCCTTTAAATGTTGTACACAATCATCATGAGTGGGCAAGTTCAAACCCAGGTTTCTGTTGAGAGGACAATTTGCTAATTCACTAAAGACCAGTCTCAAAAGTGGTAAAACCTATTTACGACAATATTTGCAGCCATTGTATTACAAGGGCCATTAATTAACAGTACAAAACACTGGAGCAGCAAAAGTTATACAGCTTTTTATTTGCATATTAAGACTCTCAAACATCAGGTGAAGTTGTGCCATTTTACAACTTCCCTGTTTGCTTATTTCATTAAGAGTCTCCTGGCCTTTGTCAGTTTCATTTAGGCTGGGTAATAAATTCCTTACATTTGCAAGGAGGGGGGTTTATGAGCACCAGGCTGTAGGAATTCTGCTCACTTGTGATGGGTGCATGACACTTTACAAAGTTTAGCACCTTTGCCACTGCCCTGCTGAGATCAGTGGGCACAGCGGGGATCAGGGTAATTGAACCATGCACTTTCTGGCTCTGTATGACTCAGTACCCCATCGGACAGTGCATTTACCCATTGAACCCATCGAGGGAGCACCACCTCCTTACCATTTCATTGTGGACGTTTGACGTTAAATCACACATCCCAGATTGGGTTATTTCCTTTGCTATTGTGAGAAGCTGATGAAGCAAAAGGACACATCTTCATTGGTTTGTGTAGGGAGGGAGACAAGAAACTATCTTTTTAAAACAAAAGCCAGTCCTTCAGTGTCACTGCACCAGCGATGCAAACAAGCAAGAGCACATCTAAGGGTGGAGACATCAGATCCGTGAAAGCCGTGTTAACCCATTTAGAAATCCAGTTGCGTTTCTTACAGTAAAGCTTGAATTTGGTAACCAGACTGTAGTCCATGGTCTATGTGGGCAAGTGTCTGGTCTTCCTGTAAAGCTGTCGGATTCTAATACCACTGTGAATTTCACTGGAAGACAATGTTATAGATGTGTTCAACTATTAACATTATTCAAATTGCACAGACACTGATTCAGTACTTCCGTGTGCAAGTTAGCACTTAGCTGTGACTTTACTGATTTAACACATTCTCACCTCATATTTCAGGAAGCCTGTTAGATTTCCTCAAAGATGGAGAAGGAAGAGTCTTGAAGTTGCCCAACCTAGTGGATATGGCAGCGCAGGTGAGGAGTGAACAGAACTCCCAAACTACTACTTTAGTGGACTTTTCCCACAACTTCATTCAATAACTATTTTTTGCCCTGGGTTGGAACAGGTTGCAGCGGGTATGGCCTACATTGAGAGGATGAACTACATCCACAGGGACCTGCGATCGGCCAATATTCTGGTTGGAGACAATCTGGTGTGCAAGATTGCTGACTTTGGATTAGCAAGATTGATTGAGGACAATGAGTACACAGCTCGTCAAGGTGGGTTATTTATGCATTTGCATCTTGCCCGTTGTGTCTCGCACACAGACTCCAAGCTTGTTTATATTGAAAAATGTTATTTTAATACTGCAATCCTGAGTGCAAAGTTATATCACCTTTTTAAAAAAAAAATGTAATTGTTCTATCACTGAGGGTTAGGTTTTCCTTGCATTACAACAGTGACTACACTTCAAAAGTGCTTCATTGGTTGTAAAGCGCTTTGGGACGTCCTGAGGTGGTGAAAGGCGCTATAGAAATGCAAGTCTGTCCTTTTTTTTGGATAATTATCATGTAATGCCCTTGCCAAAAATACAATAGGTGTTGGAACTGGTCCGTAAGATTCAAATGGACCTTACTGAGATAGAGGTTCAGCCATGATCATATTGAATGGCGGAGCAGGCTCGAAGGGCCGAATGGCCTACTCCTGCTCCTAGTTTTCTATGTTTCTTACAGGATGCGGTAACTGTTACCAACACGTGCGATAACCCTACAGATTCTGACAGCACCCTTTGAAAAGGGTTGCAGCTTACCTTACATACCGTCCATCTACCGCACCCCCCCCTCACCCCAACACACATGTAGCTGTCAGCTAGAGCCCCAGTTAGAATATCAATATATATGAGGAGAGATTGGGACTGTAACTGTCAACAAAACAGGTAGTGGGTAATCCTGCAGTGGACGATAACTTCGAACAATGCTTCGTGATGGTTCAGCAAACTTGTCCAGTGACCAGCTGAGTGCACAAAACTGGAAGGTCCCAGGTTACATCCCAGGTCTGTGCTGATCTCTGCCAGAGTGGGGTAGGGGCTTCTTCAGCACTCGTACATTTGGGAGAAGGAAGTGCGTCAGGATTCCTGCTCCTGATCATTGTCCAGTGACCCCTGCTGGAAGTGTGGGTGTCGGGATATCTGGCAAGGAGAGGATTCAGAAGAGTGTAGAAAACTGATGAGAAAAAGAAAATATTTTGTCGGCATTGTTGGGACGATGTTGAAACCTACGGTTTTTCCAATTGGGGAATGGAACTGGTTCTTCGCCAGTCATCTGCAGTATATTATAAATCAGTGAAAAATGAGCAGAAACCATGAGTGAAGCTCAAATAACCAGATGATGTGGAGAACAAGTATCAACTTTAATATAACAATGCGTTCATAGTTTAGGTGTGTTGACTTTGGGATAATATCAGACGAAGATATAATGATTTGTTAATTGGGTTGAGGTGTAAGGCAGTAGGGCCTCATCCTGCATTTAATCGCCTATGCTCTCGTACGCTTCAGTGAAGATGTTGACGATGGTTTGGAGTTCGACCTCTGAGTGAGTGCAGACGCAAGCGTCATCTGCATACTGTAATTCGACGACAGAGGATGGGACGACCTTTGGATCTGGACTGGAGGCGACGGATGTTGAACAGTTTCCAGTTTGTTCTGTAAATTAGCTCCACTCCAGCGGGGAGCTTACTGAGGGTGAGATGGAGCATTGCAGCAAGGAAGATCGAGTAGAGCGTTGGTGCGATGACACAGCCTTGCTTGACCCCGGTCCGTACGTGAATTGAGTCTGTGGTGAAAAAGTGCAACATTCCCACTGACACCTGGGAATCCCTGGCCCAAGACCGCACAAAGTGGAGGAGAACCATCCGGGAAGGCGCTGAACACCTCGAGTCTCTTCGCCAGGAGCAAGTGGAAGCCAAGCACAAGGAGCGCACGTCAACCCAAGCACCCCACCCACCCGCCCCTTCAACCACTGTCTGCCCCACCTGTGACAGAGACTGTAGGTCCCGCATTGGACTCATCAGTCACCTGAGAACTCATTTTTAATGTGGAAGCAAGTCATCCTCGGTTCCGAGGGACTGCCTAAGAAGCAGAGAAGAATCGCCTATGCAATATTTAATAATGTGGTGTTATCATTTGATCAAAGTTTTGGCCAATACGTTTGGGGAAAAAACTAAATAAAATATATTTTGCTGAGCACAGGAGCTTGCAGAGCAGGAATCCTAATGGCAAATGAGCAGTGCTCCTTTTGGATTCTGCCCTGCTGTGCGTGATTCAGCGGATAGATTAAACTCCGGCAGCAGATGGACCCGCTGCTCGATTTTTAACTGAAGCTTTTATTCAGCAACGCCTTTTGTTTGATATCAAATCTAAACTTTTTTTTTCCGTTGCACATAAAATACGATTATTCCGTGGTCTTTAGTAATTTTGGTTCTCAGTGAAGATAATTGGAGCCAGTATGAACGGAATAAAAACAACATGTGTGAATGGTCACGGTCTGGGCAATGCCCTGACGAGAATATTCATCGGCACCAGACGAATCTTTTAACCTTTCACCTTAATTCCTCGTCAAGGAACCATCTGGGGTTTACCACCCAGTTTATGCTGAGGAGTTAATGATGCCTAAGTTTGAGACACCGCACTCTCTTGCATCAATCAGTTCTGATTAGATTAGCACTTACACTATCCACTTCCCATCAAAATCTGCAAAAGCAACCGAGTGAATGAATTAACCCTTTCTTGCCAATTATCAAAAGTCAGACAACAAAATCGTGACCTTGTAGGAATGTCTAGTTCCTATCCAAAAGACTGAGGTCCACTCAGGCGATCAAATAAACGAGGTTTAATGAAAACTAACAGAGTTTAACGGATAACTACAGGAGAACATCGAATATAGGTCTAGTCAGTTCGGAGGCTGCTTGGGCGGTCCCGTGGCTGACGTCATGACATTTTCCGTTGGTTTTATGAAAGGTGATATTCTGTTACTGAGTAGTCCATAAAAATATTGTTTTAAATACATTTCTAAAGTGGAATTCACCTTTTTTTAATGCAAATTGTTAATTGTTTTAAAATATGAAAACCTTTCAAAACACACATTGGCCGTGTGTCTTCAGGTTGCCAGTTGAGGCGACCTCCAGACAAAATGCAGTCCAACAGTTGTTTGGCCACCTGTCTCATTTAAACAACTCTCCAACATTCAGCAAGTAAAAAGCCTTGTGATTTTCCACTTCTCGTGTCATTTGCAGTAGGCACGCTCGTTAGGTTTGAGGGCGAGGTTTGGGTAATGCATCTGGTAAATATTGATTGGTGCAGCACTGCCAGATGGAACTTTGAGAGCACCATTGTCATTATAAATGGGGGAGTCACCCTTTGGCTGATGGCTGCAGTAGATTACCTTCTTAAAAGGTATTTGGGATTTTAGCATACAAAAGTGGCAAAATAATGTATGACATTTGCAACAAGGTCATCACTATCGGTGTCATAAACACCTGGAAAAGGTAACACATTCACTGTAAGATGGGAAACAGTGTGCGTGTCTAATAGATCATACAAGTAGATATTGGCCCAGAAATTCGGGTCGGGGGCTTCCCGCGGGTGCAAGCCCCCAACCTGCACTTACCTTGCGCACCGGCAGTTGAGCTCTGGGCTCCCGTGGAATTCCGCTCCGGGGCCTGGCCCAGCTACCGGCACGCTGTGCTTGCGTGTCCCAGGGGCGTAGTTAGTGCGATGCGTCCCCTGGGATCACGTGAGCCATGGGCAGCCAATCAGAGGAGGGAAAAGCCCATTCATAAGATTGACAGGAAGACCTGTCTGAACTTATGAATATACGGGCCCCAAAATAACAGTAAACCTTCAAATACATTTTTAAAAAAAATCACACTTTTTAAATAAACTATAAATTACATTAAATAACTATTTTAAACAATAATTTAAATTTTTGAAAAAATTTTTATAAAAAAACGGGGCTAAAAATAAACTTACCTTGCTTTAAAGTATTTATAAAAATAATAAACCTGTGGAAAAAATGTTTTAATTTTAATTAATTGACCACTTACCTTTTAAAATGCAGGCCTTACGCCTGGTTTTTACATTTCTAAAATCTAAAGACTTACCCTCATGGAAAAACCTGTTTAAAAAAAAAAAAATTAAGTTCAAAGCGCACGCGCAGACTCCCGCGCGCACGCGTTCGACCTCTGAACCCCTTCGTTCAGAGGAACGGAAGTGCCGGTTTCTCGCGCATGCGCAATGCATGCAAGAAACCGGCACTTCCATCGGGTCCACGCGTGAGTACCCCGTGCATACTCACGCGTTGGGACCCGTAATTTCTGGGCCATTGTATTAGTGTGAGTTTACTCCAGCACATAAGGGCCATGGGATCCATTTATGGGAGCAGCTGACACCGCTGAACCGCAAGACCTGTATTTGTAACATTACCAATTAAGCAAAGATCGAATCACTCGAGACACTTTTTTTCAAAAAAAATGTCTGCTGTTTTTCTCTCTCAAATTTCTAATGCTCAAAATGAGGTTTTAAACAAAGTGAAAATATCCAAAAATATATGTTTCACAGTAACATGACTACATTTATCCATAGGATTGTCTGTTGTGTAGTTTAATACCTTCATTAAAGCTTTCATTTGACGACGTCAGCTTCTTGTGACAATCTGGGCTTGGACTTTTTTGCCCGGAGCTTTGGGGAAGATTTTAGCCTAACCCTCCCAGTGGGAGCCGCCAAAACCTTACCACCACATTCCCGTCCTCTGACACCTTAACAGGGCTCTTTTAGGCAGCTGAGGCGCCTGCCTGACTCGGGTAAGAGCCTCATTATTGCATGCAAATTGGGGTCCTATGACGTCATGAGAGGACCCCATTGGCATTTTAAGTGCAACTGCGCGCTCAGTAAAATCTGTCAATAAAGTAGCAGAGGCCCTAAAAGGTCTGAGGCTGAACCACACTGTTTGCAACCTTGGTGTCATATTTGACCCCGTAATGAGCTTCCGCCCACATATTCGCGGCATAACAAAGACCGCTTATTTCCACCTCCATAACATCGCCAGTCTCCGCCCTTGCCTCAGCTCATCCGCTGCTGAAACCCTCATCCATGCCTTTGTTGCCTCTAGACTTGACTATTCCAATGCACTCCTGGCTGGCCTCCCACATTCCACCCTACGTAAACTCGGTCATCCAAAACTCGGCTGCCCGTGTCCTAACTCACACCAAGTCCCGTTCGCCCATCTCCCCTGTGCTCGCTGACCTACATTGGATCCTGGTTAAGCAGCGCCTCGATTTCAAAATTCTCATCCTTGTTTTCAAATCCCTCCCTGGCCTCGCCCCTCCCTATCTCTGTAATCTCCTTCAGCCCCACAACCCCCCCCGAGCTATCTGCACTCCTCTAATTCTGCCCTCTTGAAGATCCCTGATTATAATCGCTCAACCATTGGTGGCCATGCCTTCTGTTGCCTGGGCCCTAAGCTCTGGAATTCCCTGCCTAAACCTGTCCGCCTCGCTACCTCTTTCCTCCTTTTAAGACGCTCCTTAAAACCTACCTCTTTGACCAAGCTTTTGGTCACCAGCCCTAATTTGTCCTCGTCTGGCTCGGTGTCAAATTTTTTGTTTTATAACACTCCTATGAAGCGCCTTGGGATGTTTTACTATGTTAAAGGTGCTATATAAATACAAGTTGTTGTTGTAAATTATGCCCGAGTTAAAATAGCCTGGACCTCAAATTGCTGAAGATGTGGGGGTTTGACGCTTGCGCAGCATCACCTGCCCCGCCCCCCCAACCCCCGGGGCTCCTTCCATGATATTTTTAGCCAAAGGAAGATTTTGCAATCAGAGTACAGGCAGTGTGCACGTAGATACATCAGTAGCAGCCCAACTGATGCTGTGCTTCTCTTCAGTCTCAATCAGTAACTAGTTGTTTTTCAAAATGATTTGAAGAAAAGATGGAGGATAAATTTCAAATGCTTTTTATTCAGCTAAAGGTTATATAGTGCTTTTTTAAAAACAAAATAAGCAAGAAACCGAGAGGCAGTACATGTGCGAGAGTGATGGAGAAAGAGAGACCTGTTGCACATAACATCTTCCACTGCAAGTCTTAACAGTAGGTGAGGAAATTGCAGAAGTGTTGGTCATAATGTTTCAAAGCTCTCTTGTTTCAGTATATATGTTGATACTTGCTAACATCACTCCATTATTTAAGAAGCGTGGGAGAGGAGAACCAGGAAACTACAGGCCTGTCAGTTTAATGTCAGTTGTGGGAAAGCTACTAGAATCTGTAATTAGGGATAGAGTGACTGAGCATTTGGACAAATATGAGCTGATCAGAGAGAGCCAGCATGGCTTTAAGGGTAAGTCAGGTCTGACTCATCTTGTTGAATTTTTTGAGGTCACGAAGGTAGACACAGGAATGTCAATGGAAGTTATCTATATGGACTTCCAGAAGGCATTCAGTGAGGTTCCACACAAAAGATTAGTAGCAAAAATGAGAGCGCACGGAATTTTACATAGGATTACGTAGGATATACGGCACAGAAACAGGTCATTTGGCCCAACCAGTCCATGCCGGCGTTCATGCTCCAATCGAGCCTCCTCCCGTCTTTCCTCATCTAACTCTATCAGCGTAACCCTCTATTCCTTCTCCCTCATATGCTTATCTAACCGCCCCTTAAATGCATCTGTACTATTCGCTTCAACCACTCCCTATGGTAGCGAGTTCCACATTCTCACCACTCTCTGGGTAAAGAAGTTTCTTCTGAATTCCCTATTGGATTTCTTGGTGACCATCTTATATTAATTTGAGGTAATCGTTTGACTTGGATTGGAAATTGGTTGGGAGGTAGGAGACAGAGAGTGGGAATGAAGGGTACGTACTCTGATTGGCGGGGTGTGACTAATGGTGTTCACCAGGGATCTGTTCTCAGGGCTTCAACTTCTCACCATATTTATTAATGATTCGGATGAAGGAGTAGAGAGCCATATATCCAAGTTTGCTGACAACACAAGGTGGCACAGTAAGTAGTGTAGATGGGAGCAGAAAGTTGCAAAGGGATGCTGATGGATTAAGTGAGTGGCCAAAACTGTGGCAGATGGAGTTCAATGTGGGAAAGTGCAAGGTCATCCACTTTGGACCTAAGAAGAGATCAGAGTCGGTTCTAAATGAAGAGAAGTTAGGAACTGTGAAGAAGCAGAGTGATTTGGGGGTCCATGTATAGAAATCGCTAAAAACTAGTGGACCGGTATTAAAAATAATTATAAAGACTAATGGAATGTTAGTCGTCTTCTCGAGAGGGATGGAATACAAAGGAGTGAAAGTTCTGCTACAATTTTACAGAGCTCTGGTTAGACTGCAGCTGGAGTAGTGTGTTCAGTTCTGGGCACCGCACCTTGGGAAGGTTAGTTTAGCCTCGGCGGGGATGCAGCACAGATTCACCAGAATTATACCGGGCTAAAGGGGTTAAATTATGAGGGCAGGTTGTATAGACTAGGCTTGTATTCCCTCCAATAGAGAGGATTAAGGGGTGATGTAATTGAGGTATTTAAGATGATTATGATAGGGTAGAGAGAGGGAAACTATTTCCTCTGGTGGGGAGTTCAGAACAAAGGGGCATAACCTTAAAATTAGAGCTAGGCCGTTCAGGGTGATGTCAGGAAGCCCTTCTTCACATACAGGGTAGTGGAAATCTGGAGCTCCCTCCCCCAGAAAGCTGTTGAGGCTGGGGTCAATTGAAAATTTCAAAACTGAGATTGATAGATTTTTGTTCGGCAAGGGTATCGTTCACGGGATTTGGGCGTCGCCGGCAAGGCCAGCATTTATTGGCCATCCCTAATTGGTAGAGGAGTTAAGATACAGATCAGCCATGATCTAATTGAATGGCAGAGCAGGCTGGAAGGGCTGAATGGCCTATTCCTGGCCCTATGTTCCTTACGCTTCAGTTGTACAGACCCTTGGCCAGACCCGACCTGGAGTACTGCGTTCAGTTTTGGGTACTACACCTCGGGAAGGATATTATGACCATGGAGGTGGCGCAATGCGGATTCACCAGACTGATACCGGGGGTTAAAGGGTTAAATTATGAGGACAGGTTGCATAAATTTGGCTTGTATTCCCTTGAGTTTAGAAGATTGAGCGGTGATCTGATCAAGGTATTTAAAATGTTAAAAGGGATTGAAAGGATTCTCCCCACCCCCCCACCCCCAAAATTTCTAGGACAATTGGAGCTTTCAAGACTGAGATCTATGGATTTTGGTTGGATAAGGTTATCGAGAGATATGGAGCAAAGGGAGGTAAGTGGGAGTTGAGGTACAGATCAAGCATGCTCTAATTGAGGCTCAAGGGGCTGAATGGTCTAGTCCTGTTCCTTATGTTCCGATAAGACAGACTGTGCTGATTACACACCTGCTGTAACTTTTGTTTTAGTTTGAATTAAAATATTCTACTTTGCTCAGTGAAAGTGTCAACTGTATTTAAGGGGTCAGCCTTGGTTCAGTGGTAACACTCTTGTCTCTGTCAGAAGGTTGTTGGTTCAAGTCCCACTCCAGTGATTTGAGCATTTAATCTAGGCTGAGTGAGTACTAAACTGAAGTGTCAGACTTCACTGCAAAAGCTATAAAGCATCTTGGGCCGTCCTGAGGTTGTAAAAGGCGTGATATAAATGCAAGTTCGTTCTTTATTTTGTTTTTTGTGTTTTTGAAAATGATTGGAATACAGTGAATTTGAATAGATTTTCAACTAAACTTTAAAATTAAAGCTATTAATTTAATTTTACTTCAGAAAGCATAGCAACCTGAGACTGCATTTTCCTCACACTCTCACTCGCGCACATATTCAGTTGCGCACACAACTATCACTGACGGACATGCTTCCTGAATTGAGTGTTTGCAGAGATCTTTTAGAAGCTTAATAGCCAGTGCTGCCAGGCCTTGGATGGGCACTGCCCTTCCTTTCCCCCGCCTGCCCCCCCCCCCCCCCCCCAAAAGCGTGTAGTCAGTCAATACTCTTCTCACTTCCCCCACTGTTGGCAGGCCTCGATTCTACTATGATCCAAAGTATGAGCTACGCTGAATGAAGGGGGCAGTAAGTGGAATCTGTGCTGCAGAGGGAAAGTCAAGGTGAAGAGTTGTGCTCGTGTGGTGTCTGGCATCTCCTAGCAGCCAGTTACTTGGGAAGGAGACTGTATACCCAGCCTCCTGGCTGCAAGGTGTCAGGCAAGAAAAAGAAAAGGGGAACAAACTTGTCTCAAAAATACCCCATGAAACAGTTTTTTATACAGGTTTAAAAAAAAAATTTTTTAAAGAAAGCCTTATTCCCCCCCAGGTGCAAAATTTCCCATAAAATGGACTGCACCAGAAGCCGCATTGTACGGGAGGTTCACAATCAAGTCAGACGTGTGGTCCTTTGGAATTCTACTGACAGAGCTGGTGACGAAGGGGAGAGTGCCATATCCAGGTAAGAACTGCAGAGAATAAATCGTCTGACTTGGTGTGATGGAGCAGGGTGTTCAGCCACCAGCACTGCCGTCACTCAACCTCCTCTTGAAAAGATGTCCTATTTTCTGCCTATTTTCAAATGAAGAATTGAAGCACTCTTTCTCCAAAAAATAACAACTTGAGAGACATTTGAAACCAGCTATTTAAAAAAAAAAAGCGATTGGTTCTTTAAAAGGAAAAGTTCCAGTAGAGATAGTTGTATGTTTCAACTCTGCAAAATTAGTTTTGGATTCAAGTCTGTGGACCTCTTTGTTGCTAAGGTTAATTCCACTTTATGTAGGTAACATGTAAAATGGCCATTGTCAGTCCTTGAGGCAGGTTTTTGATCTGAATGTCAGCTCAAAATGTTTTTATGTTTTTCTAAATTATAAAAGGTCATTTAAGTGTGCAGGGCTGCTCTTTAACACTGCCATCTTACCAGACGCAAAAAAGACAAGATTTTCATCGATTTTAAAGATCAAAAGCCACTATTGTCATTGAGAGATGAAGTTGGTTAGAAGGTGACTTCCAGCTGTTGGATGTGCATTCAAATACGGCCAAAACTAGTGGATCGTGAGCAGAATGAGCTTCAGGAGTCTTAATAGGTTTCCTAACATATTCACAAATAGCAGCAAACTGTCGATAATATCGGTACTGACTTGGCAACCACAGACAGTATGGGATAGCTGGTGTGGGAAATGCAAACACTCGGCAGATGCAGTAGACGTGAGACTAGAGGTGAAGAGTTTTCTGTGCACTAATAGCCATTTTGAACTCTGCTGTGGGGGGAGGAAATTTGGACAACAAGCCCAGCGTAAAGAGTAAGTGGCCCAGCCGGTGCTTTATTATATTTATAGATTGATTCACACCAAGATCGCCACAAAGGAGGGTGTTGTATGCTAAGCTGATATTCAGAGATGTGGTCCGTAAGGGTGACCCCGAGTTTCCGGTCGCTTGTCACTTTAATTCTCCGCTCCACTCCCACTCTGTCCTCGGCCTCTTACACTGTTCCAATGAAGCTCAACATAAGCTCGAGGACCAGCACCTCATTTTTCGATTAGGCACTTTACAACCTTCTGGACTCAACAATGAGTTCAACAATTTCAGACTATAACCCCTCCCCCATTTTTTCAGGTGGCAGCTGTTACATAAGAGCATAAGAAATAGGAGTCGGCCATTCGGCCCTTCGAGCCTGCTCCGCCATTCAATGAGATCATGGCTGATCTTCTGCCTCAACTCCATTCATCGGCCCTATCGCCATATCCCTTGATGATTCTGCCATCCCCATTTGCAACATTTAATCTCTCCTGCCTTCAATCCTAGCACAGACCGTCCCTTTAGTTCCTTCCTCCCCTCTGCCCCCCCTTTCCCTGCCTCTGCACCTGCTTAAAACCTGTTACATCTCTAACTTTTTCCAGTTCTGACAAAGGGTCACAGACCTGAAACGTTAACTCTGTTTCTCTCTCCACGGATGCTGCCTGGCCTGCTGAGTGTTTCCAGTATTTTCTGTTGTTATTCCAGAGATGTTAGTTCACTAACTAACTTCACCATTTAGGTTTTTTTTTCACCGCACACTTAGTGAAGGCTGGCCTCAAACTCCCAGTGTGTTCCAAGGGACAAATCGGGGAGTGCTAAATCTTGGCTTGATGCCATAGATACCGTCCGTTGTTCAGAGCGTAGTACAAGCAACGTTTACCTTGCCTTCACACGTGGTGACAAATGGGAGAATCTGCCTTTGGGTGTTCCCTGGCTGTTTTCTAGTCCCAGCAGTAAGAAGGAACAAACTTGCATTTCTATAACACCTTTCACGACCTCAGGACATCCCAAAGCACTTGACAGCCAACGTGGCAGTCAATTTATGCACAGCAAGATCCCACAAACATGAGCGGGGTGGGTGTGGGACTAGCTGAAGTGTTCTTGCAGTAGCCGGGACGGGCCGAATGGCCTCCTTCTGAGCTGTAACTATTCTATGATTGTATGATGACCGGATCATCTTGGTTGTTTTTGCTGCTGGCTGAGGGATAAATATTGGCCAGGACACCAGGGAGAACTCCTTTGGAATGGCACCATGGGATCTTTTACATCCGCCTGAGAGGGCAGACAGGGCCTCGGTTTAACGCCTGATCTGAAAGACAGCGCCTTCGACAGTGCAGGACTCAAGTCTCTGGAGTGGGACAGGAACCCACAACCTTCTGACTCGGATACTAGGGTGCTGACACTGGGCCAAAGCTGACACAAACCTGTTTTAATGAATTGCTGCACAGTGGTGCTTATCTGTTTAGTTTTTTTACACCTGGAGTGAGGACTACCACCAGCAGAAGGCGAAAGAGCAGAGAATGGGCTGGAACAACATTATTTTAGAAATGACTAGAATGCTGGTGGCATAGTGGCATAGTGGTTAGCACTGTTGCCTCCCAGCGCCAGGGACCCGGGTTCAAATCCGGCCTCGGGTGACTGTCTGTGTGGAGTTTGCACATTCTCCCCGTGTTTGCGTGGGTTTCCTCCGGGTGCTCCGGTTTCCTCCCACAGTCCAAAAATGTGCAGGTTAGGTTGATTGGCTATGATAAATTGACCCTTAGTGTTAGGGGGATTAAATACGTGGGGTTACGAGGATAGGGTGGGATATGTGTTGGTGTAGGGGTTACGGGGGATCGGGTGGGATATGTGTCAGTGCAGGCTCGATGGGCCGAAATGGCCTCTATCTGCACTGTGGGGTTTCTGTGATTTCTGTGATTACACCCCATCTTAAATTGTTGAGAATTCACACAACTGGAATCCTGCCCACTGAGCATGAGGTGCCTCCTGTTTCAAGGACGGGAATTTGAAATATTTCTGGGGCAGTGGCACCGAGTAGATTGTTTTGCTTTTTGTTTTGCCGTTATCACTGCAGCAGATTTTGTACAAGCCTGTAACAGTCACCGCCCAGCCTTACTCTGGTCAATAAAATACACCCGGTGCTCAAGTGGGCAGCCAGTGGATATCTCTCTACAAGGTAGAGGCTGGGTAACACTATTATTCAAAAGATTAGACCATGTTCGCACCACCCATCTGAAAATGCTCCCCAGAGTGCTTGCTGCTGACCGTGGATGCCAAAAGCTGAGAATGTTCTATTGCACAGCACCGACGGAGATGATCTCCAATGAGTACAAAATTCAGAAAATGAAAGACAGAAAGAAAGACTTGCATTTATATAGTCTTTCACAACCACCGGACGTCCCAAAGTGCTTTACAACCAACTAAGTACTTTTGAAGTGTAGTCACTGTTGTAAGGGAAGAATTTTTTTTAATCTAAAGAAATAGAAATATTTATGTACTTGCAGCTATTGGTGTCTTCATGCGTACTCCGAGTTTGAAAATAGAAGTAACTCACTGTCTGTGGCAATTGAGCATGTGACAGTTGGGTCTCTGTGTCCCATGGACTAGGAGTAGCAAAAAAAAAAACAAGCCAGCATCCTCTCTCTTGATCGCTGTCCCTTGACTCCTACTGCAACGGTCACCTGGTGTGTAGATGTTGGGTGACTGAAGGGTGTCCTGCGTCACTCACTGGGCTGCTGACTCCACCTAGGCTCACACATGCGCAGAGTAACAATGGGCTACTGACACCTGTGGGGCGGAATAGGAATGGAATCACTGAGTGGATTTATTTCTTTTCCTTGAATATAAATCTCTTCAGTTGATTTTGGATCACCGCCCTCCAGGTCTGTGGTACCATAAATTTGTGTACCTCACCACCACAATCCTTTGCCTTTCCCCTTTCCCCTCATTAAAAACTTGAGAAAATCCATCTTGTTCTGAGCAGCAGTTTGGAACAAATTCCACAAAGCTAACTACTTTCGTTGCGGAACTGTATTTGCAAAAAGTTACATTTTCAGTATGAATTTTTTATTTAAAAAAGTAAAACATAACTTCTGTGGTACAGGGTAGATTAGCCTGATGATTAATGACTCACCACCCAGAGGTCAAGAGTTCAAATTCCACCATGGCAAGCTGGTAATTTGTGGGCTGGCACCAAATGAATGACCATGAAAGTTGCCGGCTTGTTGGATGCATATCCTTCAGGGAAGGGAACCTGCCACCCCTACATGGTCTGGCCTACACGTAACTCCAGTCCCACACTACATGCCCTTGACTCTTAATGCATTCAGCGCAACTAGAGATGGGCAGTAAATGCTGCCTTACTAGCGATGGCCACATCCCTTAAAGGTGAGATGATGGGGTATGGTTGGAATTGTTTATAAACAAAATTGATACGGTATCAGATGTAATCTTCACATATATGGGAAATCATTTCTTGACCATGCTTTATTACACTTAACATAATTGATAGTGTGCCTATATACGTAAATTAATAAGTAACTTAAATACTGTTTTAACCACCCTCTCTGTCCCCAATCAGGTATGAATAATCGTGAGGTGTTGGAGCAGGTGGAGCGTGGGTACAGGATGGCATCGCCACAGGACTGCCCCAGCTCCCTTCATGAGCTCATGATACAGTGTTGGAAGAAAGACCCAGAGGAGAGGCCTACCTTTGAGTATCTACAGGCCTTCCTCGAGGACTACTTCACTGCAACAGAGCCTCAGTATCAGCC
The DNA here is from genome assembly GCF_052327205.1 of Somniosus microcephalus. Taxonomy (NCBI): domain Eukaryota; kingdom Metazoa; phylum Chordata; class Chondrichthyes; order Squaliformes; family Somniosidae; genus Somniosus; species Somniosus microcephalus. Next base: position 208,425,767 of record NC_140995.1, on the reverse strand, counting down.
AGGAGACAACCTGTGACCGGCTGTGTTATTAAAAACTCTGCGTCTATTGGGTGCTCCTCCCCTTCTCCCATTGCCATTACCAGTTGCCATGTTGGGTGATTTCCAGAGTCCGAATCGCCAATCTACAGAAACTGGTGTCTTCTACTATCATGCCCTAGCTCCCTTGCCATGGAAAACCGGCTCCTTCCCTTCATCTTGAGACGCCGCATTTAATTGAGGCTTTTTTTTTTGAATATGTCAGAATGTTAGTATTGTATAATAGTCATTGTTCAACTGATGGCGAACCATCTCTAAAATGCTACTTATCGCCCAAATATCGTCTTCCCCCTCCCGCCTGCCTGCCTGTCGGTTCAGCTGAATTCTTCAACGTTAACAAAATCTGAGGGATTTCAAGTAGTCAAGTCCGGTCCGGTCTGGTCCCTGTACCACATTAAAAGACAGCGGCATTGAGTGAATGCCTCCTTCCTTTACTGCAAGACCCACCAATTTCTTTCAAAGGAGTTTTTGCATAAGCCTCCGCAAACAAACATCCGCACATTTACAGTCGATGTTGCCGCAGCTCGGCAGAGAACAGGAAGGTCGTTTGCAGCTGAAAATCTTGCAAAGTAATAAAACTGAGACTCGTATTGCTTATTCTCCCCTCCCCCCCCCATCCCCACCCCTCCAGATACTTGCATATTGCCATGTTTGTGAGCCACTCGGTGACGTCGGATTGCTGCCAAAAGCAATTGTCTTTTTATTTTGCATATTGTTGCACCACCCTTGTATCACCATTGCGCTGATTTGTTTTTATTACTACTTTGTTTAAGTTTATAGACTTGTAAGATTTTTTCTAAAAAAAAACCTAGTGATGTAATATGTCATCTGAAAAGTATATATTTAAAGAAATTGTGCTAGAGTTCTACATACTTATCATGTACCCCGATGATAAAAATGAGCCAACTTTCCAGCAATGCGAATCAGACTGCAATTCATGTGGCAAAACGTACACACAGCATACTTGGAAGTGATGGTATTCCTTGCATCGCTGAGTGTACTTGCTAGATTAATAGCTCAGTGCTGCGAACTGGTGAGAGATGGACGTTCGCTGTGCTACATCTTGCAGGAGCATTGCTGGAACATGTTTGATGATTCACAATCATGTTGAACTTGCGAGCGTGTGAGAGACTAGCCCTTGCCCTGAGATGTACACAGGGACTTCAGTAGGGTTAGCACAACAAATGCAGTCACTAGTTCCTTAAAGGATAAAATGACAGAGCTTACAGCCATTCCAGAGTGTCCTTTACGTCTAACTTCACTTGCTGATTTCTTTTTTTAATGCTTTTATACATGTAACTTTGACCTATGTGCAGTAATCAGTTGCATTTCCAGATTGCTTCCTGTACAGCCAATGACATCCTGAAGGATTATTTTAAGAGAATTACTATGCACTCGATAACTTTGATAGCAGATGCACAAATGTAGTGATATGTTTTCGGATGTTACTACATTCCTTTAATTGGCCGTGTGGTCCAAACTTTGGATTCTTGGTATTTGTACATTTTAACCAGATGATGCCTCTGCATTAATTTTATTTCTCCCAACTCACATTATGAATATAACATTTCAATTGTCATTAAATATACATTTTATGGTTACTGTACCAGTTGACATGTTTTACATAGCTATTCAATTTTCCTAATCCAGTTCTTGTCATTTTAAAACCTGTATAATAAAGATCTTACCCAGGTCAGCCCACCTCTGGAATCATTTGCACTGTGTTCAAATTCAGCTGTGCACAGGACAATAAAAAGTGCAAGACCTTAATTTGCAGGGGAAGGTTAACACCATTTATTTTTTTACAGAAACGTACTGATCTATGGTGATGGGAAGGGAACATTTTGATTGAGTGCAATTGGCCAGCATAATGATCATTTGCACCAGTAAATTGCGTCTGCAACTGATGTGCAATTTATTTGGACAAGGTTTGAACTGCGAGTGCAAAATTCCAAGAAGACTTAATTTGTATGCACAATATTGATCACAAGCCTCATTTAGAGCTACCACACATTGGCTGCAATCATCATTCAGAACTACCGCACATTGGCTGCAATAGTCATTCAGAACTACTGCACATTGGCTGCAATCATCATTCAGAACTACTGCACATTGGCTGCAATAGTCATTCAGAACGAATACACACTGGCTGCAGACATCATTCAGAACTAAAAAACATTGGCTGCAATCATCATTCAGAACTAATGCACACTGGCTGCAATCATCATTCAGAACAAATACACATTGGCTGCAATCAATATTCAGAACTAATGCACGTTGGCTGCAACCATCATTCAGAACTACAACACATTGGCTGCAATCATTATTCAGAAATAATACACATTGGCTGCAATCAATATTCAGAACTACCGCACATTGGCTGCAATCATCATTCAGAACTAATACATATTGGCTGCAGTCATCATTCAGAAATATTACACATTGGCTGCAATCATTCAGAACTAATACACATTGGCTGCAATCATCATTCAGAACTAATACACATTGGCTGCATACATCATTCTGAACTCATACATATTGGCTGCAATCATCATTCAGAACTAATGCACATTGGCTGCAATCATCATTCAGAACTACCGCACATTGGCTGCAATCATCATGCAGAACTACCAAACATTGGCTGCAATCATCATTCAGATCTAATGCACATTTGCTGCTGTCATCATTCAGACGTAACACACTTTGGCTGCAATCAATATTCAAAACTACTACACATTGGCTGCAATCATCATTCAGAACTAATGCACAATGGCTGCAGTCATCATTCAGAACTAATACACATTGGCTGCAATCATCATTCAGAATAGTTACACATTGGCTGCAATCAATGTTCAGAAATAATACACATTGTCTGCAGTCGTCATTCAGAACCAATGCACATTGGCTGCAATCATGAATCAGAACTAATACACATTGGCTGCAATCATCATTCAGAACTAATACACATTGGCTGCAATCATCATTCAGAACTAATACACATTGGCTGCAATCATCATTCAGAACTAATGCACAATGGCTACAATCATCATTCAGAATTACCACACATTGGCTGCAATCATCATTCAGAACAGTTACACATTGGCTGCAATCAATATTCAGAAATAATACACATTGCCTGCAATCATCATTCAGAACTAATACACATTGGCTGCTATCATTATTCAGAACTAATACACATTGGCTGCAGTCATCATTCAGAACTACCTCACATTGGCTGCAATCATCACTCAGAACTAGTGCACATTGGCTGCAGACATCATTCAGAACTACCAAACATTGCCTGCAATCGTCGATCGGAACAAATGCACATTGGCTGCAGTCATCATTTAGGACTAATACACATTGGCTGCAATCATCATTCAGAACTAATGCACATTGGCTGCAATCATCATTCAGAACCAATGCACATTGGCTGCAATCATCATTCAGAACTAATACACATTGGCTGCAATCAAGATTCAGAACTGCCACACATTGGCTGTAATCATCATTCAGAAATAATACACATTGCCTGCAGTCATCATTCAGAACTAATACACATTGGCTGCAATCATCACTCAGAACTAGTGCACATTGGCTTCAATCATCACTCAGAACTAGTGCACATTGGCTGCAGTCATCATTCAGAACTAATACACATTGTAATCAATATTCAGAACTAATACACATTGGCTGCAGACACCATGCAGAACTCCCAAACATTGCCTGCAATCATCATTCAGAACAAATGCACAAAGGCTGCAGTCATCATTTAGGAGTAACACACATTGGCTGCAATCATCATTCAGAGCTAATACTTATTGGCTGCAGACATCATTCAGAACTAATGCACATTGGCTGCAATCAATACTCAGAAATAATACACATTGGCTGCAATCTTCATTGAGAACTAATACACATTGGCTGCAATCAATATTCTGAACTGCCACACATTGGCTGCAGTCATCATTCAGAACTACCACGCATTGACTGCAATCATCATTCAGATCTAATGCACATTTGCTGCAGTCATCATTCAGAAGTAACACACTTTGGCTGCAATCAATATTCAGAACTGATACACATTGGCTGCAATCATCATTCAGAACTAATGCACAATGGCTGCAGTCATCATTCAGAACTAACACAAATAGGCTGCAGTCATCATTCACAAATAAGACACATTGCAGTCATCATTCAGAACCAATGCACATTGGCTGCAATCATCATTCAGAACTGCCACACATTGGCTGCAATCAATATTCAGAAATAATACACGTTGGCTGCAGTCATCATTCAGAACTAATACGGATTGGCTGCAGTCATTATTCAGAACTAATACTCATTGGCTGCAGTCATCATTCAGAACTACCTCACATTGGCTGCAATCATCACTCAGAACTAGTGCACATTGGCTGCAATCATCATTCAGAACTCGTGCACGTTGGCTGCAGTCATCATTCAGAACTAATATACATTGGCTGCAGACATCATTCAGAACTACCAAACATTGCCTGCAATCATCGTTCGGAACAAATGCACATTGGTTGCAGTCATCATTTAGGACTAATACACATTGGCCTAGAAATTCAGTTGTTTGCGCCAGCCGCTAGCGCCTAAGGAGGAGGAGATGTGGGGCGCTAGGCGGCTAGCGGCCGGGCGCAGCGCGAACTGTGCCTCTCCCCAACTTCAGTAAAGATTTAGCGGCGGCGCAAAGCCTTTGCGCGCACTCAGCTGCGCGCGCAGATCCTGACGTCATTTCATCGTGCAACGCCCTTTGTGCGCCCCAAACCGGAAAATAAGTGGCGCCGGCCTATTGTGCGCCTGGCGCCCCTAGCAACTGGTAGAGGGGAACGGTTCCCAGTCGCTGCGGGGCGCGGGGGGGGCAAATTAAAGGTCACTCCTCCTGCAGTAGAAAAGGCAGCCATTTTGCAAAACTCCTTCTTTGTGAGAGACGGATCTTTGCAGAGAGACAAAGGTAGAGAGCTTTCTGGTTTGGCTCAACACTCGCACAGGTACTTGTGGCTTCAGGCCACAGCTTTCCACTTGTCTTTAACTTCAGAGCCATATCATTGATTGGAAACATATAATGGGGGCTGCAATGGGTGCAAATGTTGGCCTTCTCCAAAGGGCTCAGAGACGCCGTGAGAGAGAGTGGCAGTCATGGCCAGACGGAGAGGGGGCAACAGGCGTCGGCAAAGGAGGCCTTACCCACCCAGGGTATAACACCAGCAGTTCTCATATCTGAACATGTCTGACGAGCAGTGTGTTCGGAGGCTGCGATTCAGAAGGGTGGTGGTCACTGAGGTCTGCCACCTGCTTCGCGGAGATCTGCAGCCACATCTGAGGAGCAGGATGTCTCTGTCGGTGGCAGTGAAGGTAACGGTGTCTCTCAACTTCTATGCCACCGGCTCCTTCCAATCCGCTACTGGGGACATTTCCAACATCTCCCAGTTTGCCGTACATTGCTGCATCCGCCAGGTGACCAATGCCCTTTTCAGAAGGAGACGTCAGTTCATCTCCTTCTCCATGGCCCTTGTCAAGCAGCAACAGCGTGCAATGGGCTTTGCAGCATTAGCGAGCTTCCCCATGGTGCAGGGCGCCATTGACTGCACGCATGTGGCTTTGCAGGCACCTCTAGAGAATGCCGAGGATTACCGCAACCGGAAGGGCTACCATTCGCTCAACGTGCAGTTGGTGTGTGACCACAGGCAGCTCATCCTGTCAATACCCGTTTTCCAGGCAGCAGCCACGATGCCTTCATCCTGCGCCAGACTTCTGTGGCAGACATGTTCCAGGCCCAGCCTCACCCACGAGGATGGCTTCTCGGGGACATAGGCTATCCTTTGTGCACCTGGCTGATGACCCCGCTCCGTGCGCCCAGCACCCCTGCTGAAGATGGATACAATGACAGCCATCAAGCAACCAGGAACATCATTGAGCAAACAATCGGCGTCCTGAAGCAACGGTTCCGCTGTCTGGATCGTTCCGGAGGAGCCCTACAGTACTTGCCTGAGCGAGTCTCCCATTTCGTGGTCGTGTGCTGCATGCTGCACAACCTGGCTATCCGCAGGACTCAGCCACTGCCACCAGACATTGGAGTACCACCAGAGGAGGGGGAGGAGGAGGAGAACCAGCACAGGAGGGAGGCAGAAAGTGCAAGGGCCACCCGTCGGCGGCTTATTGCACGTCGGTTCTAGGCCCCCTCTCAGGGAATGGCTTGTAATGGCACAAGATGAATGTAGCCGCTCCACAAGCCCTCAGCCGAGCAGGGCAACCAGGACTTCCAAAAGAAAGCATAGACAGTGCGATTTAAGAACATTTATTACTTTGATACCTCTGCCCTTCCCACATAACAAACTAATGGAGAGAAGCCCCCCCAAAAAACACAAATCGACCAGTCTCGGCCTTTCAAAAAACACAAATCGACCAGTCTCGGCCTTTACAAGTGAAACAAAACATTTGGGCACACCTCTTTTTGGCCTGCGAGGGTGATGCCTTTCGCATCCGTGTCTGGCCCCTACCCGCCCTGCAGCTCCTCCTCAATGGGACCCCAGTGGCTGCAGCAAGGCTGGGGGAAGGCTGCTGAGGGTCAGATGGCGAGATGGCAGATGCCCTTGGGGGTCGGCCTGGACCAGCTCTGGCCCTGGAGGGGCCGGCTGCTGATTGCTCCAACTCTGCTTGTGCGGCAGCAGTCTGTCCAGCGGCTGGTGGCAGCTGCAATGGAGGAGTGGCAGTGTCGGCTGCAGGAATGCTGCCAACCTGACAGATCACAGGTACTCCCTGGTCGCCTGAGACAGTGGCACTCGCACGGGCCAGCACTGCAGCAGTGCAGCAATCTGCTGAAGCACAGACTGCTGGGCTGCTGCGGCGCGGCGAGTGCCCTGGCGAGGCCTGGCCGATCCAGCGAGGGTGGCAGCAGTTAGTGCCCGTGTGGCCCTGGTCTGTGTCCGCATGACACCAGCCAGTGAATGGACGGCACGACTGAGCACTTGGCTAGAAGCCGCCTGTGCTGCCGCGAAGTCCTGCAGACTCCTGGCCTGTGCTGCCCCGAATTCCTGCACACTCCTTGACAGTGACTCTATGGAGTCAGGCATCCTTACCACTGCAGCCATGAGCTCAGTGTGCCTGCGCTCAGCCTGGGCGGCCATTTCCTCTAGGAGCCGCACCTCCTCTGCGCTCACCGTAGCAGGACTGGAGGCCGCACTCACCCTCCGGGGAGAAGGCCGCTGAGCTTCCCCACCCCTCCCGCATTGCTGCAGGCCGCTGGGCCCCGGAGCTTCACTCTCCTCCGACCCTTCCCCCCGGCTCCCCTCCAGGGAAGACGTGTCCCCATCATCGCCATGGGCTGCCTCGGCTGAGGGTGGCACTGATGGTCCGGCTTCCTCTTCCTCTTCCTCCTCCTCGCCCTCCAATTCACTCACAGTGCCAGGTTGAGGGCCCGCCTCCTCACCTGGCGATTCACCATCTGAAAGCAGGGAGGCACAAGAGTTGCTTTAGAGTGAGGACAGGGCGGCAGCGAGGGAGGCATGAGTGCTGCTATGCACTGCATTGGTCCGACAGTGGCAAAGGATGCTGTTCTGAGGCGCAAGTGGAAAGAGAGAGGTCAAAATGGTGATGCCCTTACCATTGGGGCCCAGAACAGGGTCGGCATCTCCACTGGCGACGGGTCCAATCAGCCGGCCTGACATAATGCGCTCCACACGCTGGTCCAGGTCGGAGAGCACTTTGCGGTCAGGATGGCCTCCCCCGGTCTCACGCTGCTTCCTCCGGTTGTGCGGCAACTTGGCCTGCAAGAGAAAGGACGGCCTCTAAGTACAGTGTGAAGCCCTGATCTTGTCTGCACTGCCTCCCATGGTGGACTGGCCCCGACAGTGTGAAGCCCTGATCTTGGCTGTACTGCCTCCCATGGTCGAATAGCTTGTACAGTGTGTAAAGTGCTGAATGTGCAAGTGATTTTCATGACAGTCCCATAGCTGCTGGATGAGGGCTGGGCATTAGGGCTTTCAGGTCCCTTTGCCCATAAACTGAGGTGCACATGCAGGGATGAGGAGGACACTGGAAAGGGTACTCACCCTGACAACCCGAGTGAGGTCGTTGAACTTTTTTCAGCATTGCACAGGAGTCCGGCCAACCACGCTGTTGGAGGTCACCCTGTTTGACACCTCCCTCCAGGCTTTCCGATAGGCGCTGGGCAGCGGCCTCCTGCCACCTTCAGGGAACAGAACATGGCGCCTGCGCACCACTGTGCCAACCAGCACCCTCAGGTCACCATCGCTGAAGTGCTGCGCTCTCTCCCTGGCCTTCTCCATAGTCCTGGGCGTTGTACAGATCAAGCAGCAGTGGTCAGGCCTTGCCTCAGGGCTGCAGTGTGCAGCGCGTGGCAGGCAAACAAATCCACCCTCCCCCTTTAAGAGCTCACCGGCGCCAGAGAGTCTGCCGTCAATCAGCAACTCGCCGCACCTGCGCTGCGCCCGCCCTCGGGGGTATCGCCCCGGGCCGCCGGCTTAGCGCCTAATGATAGTCATGCATCGCCTGTTTTAGCGCAGCAGCAACCTCTTGGGGCGATGCCACTGAATATCGGCGAAGGTGGCGCGAAGTTGGCCGGGCGCAAACTTTAGCGGCCGCCCGGCTGTAGCGCCCCAAACATGGCTATACTGAATTTCTAGGCCATTGACTGCAGTCATCATTCAGAACTAATGCACATTGGCTGCAGTCATCATTCAGAACTAATACATATTGGCTGCAATCATCACTCAGAACTAATGCACATTGGCTGCAATCATCATTCAGAACTAGTGCACATTGGCTGCAATCAATAGTCAGAACTAATATACATTGGCTGCAGTCATCATTCAGAACTACCTCACATTGGCTGCAATCATCACTCAGAATTAGTGCACATTGGCTGCAATCAATATTCAGAACTAATACACATTGGCTGCAGTCATCATTCAGAACTAATACACATTGGCTGCAATCAATATTCAGAACTAATACACATTGGCTGCAGTCATCATTCAGAAATAATACACATTGGCTGCAATCATTATTCAGAACTAATACACATTGGCTGCAATCATCATTCAGAACTAATACACATTGGCTGCAATCAATATTCAGAACTAATACACATTGGCTGCAATCATTATTCAGAACTAATACACGTTGGCTGCAGTCATCATTCAGAACTACCAAACATTGCCTGCAATCATGATTCAGATCAAATGCACATTGGCTGCAGTCACCATTTAGGACTAATACACATTGGCTGCAATCATCATTCAGAGCTAATACTTATTGGCTGCAGACATCATTCAGAACTAATGCACATTGGCTGCAGTCATCATTCAGAACTAATACATATTGGCTGCAGACATCATTCAGAACTAATGCACATTGGCTGCAGTCATCATTCAGAACTAATACATATTGGCTGCAGACATCATTCAGAACTAATGCACATTGGCTGCAGTCATCATTCAGAAGTAATACACATTGGCTGGAATCATCACTCAGAACTAATGCACATTGGCTGCAATCTTCATTGAGAACTAATACACATTGGCTGCAATCAATATTCTGAACTAATACACATTGGCTGCAGTCATCATTCAGAAGTAATACACATTGGTTGCAATCATCATCAGAAGTGCCACACATTGTCTGCAGTCATCATTCAGAACTACCACGCATTGGCTGCAATCATCATTCAGATCTAATGCACATTTGCTGCAGTCATCATTCAGAAGTAACACACTTTGGCTGCAATCAATATTCAGAACTACTACACATTCTCTGCAGTCATCATTCAGAACCAATGCATATTGGCTGCAATCATCATTCAGAACTAATGCACATTGGCTGCAATCATCATTCAGAACTAATGCACAATGGCTACAATCATCATTCAGAATTACCACACATTGGCTGCACTCATTTTTCAGAACTACCTCACATTGGCTGCAATCGTCACTCAGAACTAGTGCACGTTGGCTGCAATCATCATTCAGAACAAATGCACATTGGCTGCAGTCATCATTCAGAAGTAACACACTTTGGCTACAATCAATATTCAGAACTAATGCACAATGGCTACAATCATCATTCAGAATTACCAGACATTGGCTGCAATCATCATTCAGAACTAATATACATTGGCTGCAGTCAGCATTCAGAACTAACACAAATAGGCTGCAATCATTATTTCGAACTACCACACATTGGGTGCAATCATCATTCAGAACTAATACATCTTGGATGTAATCATCATTCAGAACTAATACACATTGGCTGCAATCATCATTCAAAACTAATGCACATTGGCTGCATTCATTCAGAACTAATACACATTGGCTGCAATCATCATCAGAACTGATACACATTGGCTGCAATCATCATTCAGAACTAATGCACGTTGGCTGCATTCATTCAGAACTAATACACATTGGCTGCAATGATCATCAGAACTGATACACATCGGCTGCAATCATTATTTAGAAATCATATACATTCCCTGCAGTCATCATTCAGAACTGTTACACATTGGCTGCAATCAATATTCAGAACTAATACACATTGGCTGAAGTCATTATTCAGAAATCATACACATTCCCTGCAGTCATCATTCAGAACTGTTACGCATTGGCTGCAATCAATATTAAGAACTAATACACATTGGCTGCAGTCATTATTCAGAACTACTACACATTGGCTGCAATCATCATTCAGAACTACCTCACATTGGCTGCAATCATCATTCAGAACTAATATATCTTGGATGTAATCATCATTCAGAACCAATACACATTGGCTGCAATCATCATTCAGAACTAATGCACATTGGCTGCAATCATCATTCAGAACTAATACACATTGGCTGCAATCATCATTCAGAACTAATACATCTTGGATGTAATCATCGTTCAGAACTAATGCACATTGGCTGCAATCATCATTCAGAACTAACACAAATAGGCTGCAATCAGCATTCAGAACTACCAGACATTGGCTGCAATCAGCATTCAGAAATAACACAAATAGGCTGCAATCATTATTTAGAACTACCACACATTGGCTGCAATCATCATTCAGAACTAATACACATTGGCTGCAATCAACATTCAGAACTAATACACATTGGCTGCAATCGTTATTCAGAACTAATACACATTGGCTGCAATCATTATTCAGAACTACCACACATTAGGTGCAATCATCATTCAGAACTACTACACATTGGCTGCAATCAACATTCAGAAAAAAGACACATTGGTTGCAGACATCATTCAGAACTAATACATATTGGCTGCAGTCATCATTCAGAACTAATACACATTGGCTGTAGTCATCATTCAGAACTAATACACATTGGCTGCAATCATTATTCAGAACTAATACATATTGGCTCCAACCAATATTCAGAACTTATACACATTGGCTGCAGTCATCATTCAGAACTACTACACATTGGCTGCAATCATCATTCAGAACTACCTCACATTGGCTGCAATCAATATCCAGAACTACTACACATTGGCTGCAATCATCATTCAGAACTACCTCACATTGGCTGCAATCATCATTCAGAACTACCTCACATTGGCTGCAATCATCATTCAGAACTGATACACATTGGCTGCAATCATTATTCAGAACTGATACACATTGGCTGCATTCAATATTCAGAACTAATACACATTGGCTGCAGTCATCATCAGAACTGATACACATTGGCTGCAATCATTATTCAGAAATCATACACATTCCCTGCAGTCATCATTCAGAACTATTACACATTGGCTGCAATCAATATCCAGAACTAATACACATTGGCTGCAGTCATTATTCAGAACTACTACACATTGGCTGCAATCAGTAAGAACTACCTCACATTGGCTGCAATCATCATTCAGAACTAATACATCTTGGATGTAATCATCATTCAGAACTAATACACATTGGCTGCAATCATCACTCAGAAATCATACACATTCCCTGCAGTCATCATTCAGAACTAATACACATTGGCTGCAATCATCATTCAGAACTAACACAAATAGGCTGCAATCATTATTCAGAACTACCACACATTGGCTGCAATCATTATTCAGAACTAATACACGTTGGCTGCAATCATCATTCAGAACTAATACACATTGGCTGCAATCATTATTCAGAACTAATACACACTGGCTGCAATCATCATTCAAAACTACTACACGTTTACTGTAGCCATCATTCAGAACTAAAACCCATTGGCTGCAATCATCATTCAGAAGTAATACACATTGGCTGCAATCATCATTCAGAAGTATTGCACATTGGCTGCAATCATCATTCAGAACTAATGCACGTTGGCTGCATTCATTCAGAACTAATACACATTGGCTGCAATGATCATCAGAACTGATACACATCGGCTGCAATCATTATTTAGAAATCATACACATTCCCTGCAGTCATCATTCAGAACTGTTACACATTGGCTGCAATCAATATTCAGAACTAATACACATTGGCTGCAGTCATTATTCAGAAATCATACACATTCCCTGCAGTCATCATTCAGAACTGTTACACATTGGCTGCAATCAATATTAAGAACTAATACACATTGGCTGCAGTCATTATTCAGAACTACTACACATTGGCTGCAATCATCATTCAGAACTACCTCACATTGGCTGCAATCATCATTCAGAACTAATACATCTTGGATGTAATCATCATTCAGAACCAATACACATTGGCTGCAATCATCATTCAGAACTAATGCACATTGGCTGCAATCATCATTCAGAACTAATCCACATTGGCTGCAATCATCATTCAGAACTAATACACATTGGCTGCAATCATCGTTCAGAACTAATACATCTTGGATGTAATCATCATTCAGAACTAATACACATTGGCTGCAATCATTATTCAGAACTAATGCACATTGGCTGCAATCATCATTCAGAACTAATACACATTGGCTGCTATCATCGTTCAGAACTAATGCACATTGGCTGCAATCATCATTCAGAACTAACACAAATAGGCTGCAATCAGCATTCAGAACTACCAGACATTGGCTGCAATCAGCATTCAGAAATAACACAAATAGGCTGCAATCATTATTTAGAACTACCACACATTGGCTGCAATCATTATTCAGAACTACCACACATTAGGTGCAATCATCATTCAGAACTACTACACATTGGCTGCAAGCAACATTCAGAAAAAAGACACATTGGCTGTAGTCATCATTCAGAACTAATACACATTGGCTGCAATCATTATTCAGAACTAATACATATTGGCTCCAACCAATATTCAGAACTTATACACATTGGCTGCAGTCATCATTCAGAACTACTACACATTGGCTGCAATCATCATTCAGAACTACCTCACATTGGCTGCAATCAATATCCAGAACTACTACACATTGGCTGCAATCATCATTCAGAACTACCTCACATTAGCTGCAATCATCATTCAGAACTACCTCACATTGGCTGCAATCATCATTCAGAACTGATACACATTGGCTGCAATCATTATTCAGAACTGATACACATTGGCTGCAATCAATATTCAGAACTAATACACATTGGCTGCAGTCATCATCAGAACTGATACACATTGGCTGCAATCATTATTCAGAAATCATACACATTCCCTGCAGTCATCATTCAGAACTATTACACATTGGCTGCAATCATTATCCAGAACTAATACACATTGGCTGCAGTCATTATTCAGAACTACTACACATTGGCTGCAATCAGTAAGAACTACCTCACATTGGCTGCAATCATCATTCAGAACTAATACATCTTGGATGTAATCATCATTCAGAACTAATACACATTGGCTGCAATCATCACTCAGAAATCATACACATTCCCTGCAGTCATCATTCAGAACTAATACACATTGGCTGCAATCATCATTCAGAACTAACACAAATAGGCTGCAATCATTATTCAGAACTACCACACATTGGCTGCAATCATTATTCAGAACTAATACACGTTGGCTGCAATCATCATTCAGAACTAATACACACTGGCTGCAATCATCATTCAAAACTACTACACGTTTGCTGTAGCCATCATTCAGAACTAAAACCCATTGGCTGCAATCATCATTCAGAAGTAATACACATTGGCTGCAATCATCATTCAGAAGTATTGCACATTGGCTGCAATCATCATTCAGAACTAATGCACGTTGGCTGCATTCATTCAGAACTAATACACATTGGCTGCAATGATCATCAGAACTGATACACATCGGCTGCAATCATTATTTAGAAATCATACACATTCCCTGCAGTCATCATTCAGAACTGTTACACATTGGCTGCAAACAATATTCAGAACTAATACACATTGGCTGCAGTCATTATTCAGAAATCATACACATTCCCTGCAGTCATCATTCAGAACTGTTACACATTGGCTGCAATCAATATTAAGAACTAATACACATTGGCTGCAGTCATTATTCAGAACTACTACACATTGGCTGCAATCATCATTCAGAAGTACCTCACATTGGCTGCAATCATCATTCAGAACTAATACATCTTGGATGTAATCATCATTCAGAACCAATACACATTGGCTGCAATCATCATTCAGAACTAATGCACATTGGCTGCAATCATCATTCAGAACTAATGCACATTGGCTGCAATCATCATTCAGAACTAATACACATTGGCTGCAATCATCGTTCAGAACTAATACATCTTGGATGTAATCATCATTCAGAACTAATACACATTGGCTGCAATCATTATTCAGAACTAATGCACATTGGCTGCAATCATCATTCAGAACTAATACACATTGGCTGCTATCATCGTTCAGAACTAATGCACATTGGCTGCAATCATCATTCAGAACTAACACAAATAGGCTGCAATCAGCATTCAGAACTACCAGACATTGGCTGCAATCAGCATTCAGAAATAACACAAATAGGCTGCAATCATTATTTAGAACTACCACACATTGGCTGCAATCATTATTCAGAACTAATACACATTGGCTGCAATCATTATTCAGAACTACCACACATTGGCTGCAATCAACATTCAGAAAAAAGACACATTGGCTGTAGTCATCATTCAGAACTACTACACATTGGCTGCAATCATCATTCAGAACTACCTCACATTGGCTGCAATCAATATCCAGAACTACTACACATTGGCTGCAATCATCATTCAGAACTACCTCACATTGGCTGCAATCATCATTCAGAACTACCTCACATTGGCTGCAATCATCATTCAGAACTGATACACATTGGCTGCAATCATTATTCAGAACTGATACACATTG
This sequence comes from Somniosus microcephalus, assembly GCF_052327205.1. Taxonomy (NCBI): domain Eukaryota; kingdom Metazoa; phylum Chordata; class Chondrichthyes; order Squaliformes; family Somniosidae; genus Somniosus; species Somniosus microcephalus. The sequence goes on along the minus strand of NC_140995.1, from coordinate 208,410,381 downwards.
GCTGCAATCAATATTCAGAACTAATACACATTGGCTGCAGTCATCATCAGAACTGATACACATTGGCTGCAATCATTATTCAGAAATCATACACATTCCCTGCAGTCATCATTCAGAACTATTACACATTGGCTGCAATCAATATCCAGAACTAATACACATTGGCTGCAGTCATTATTCAGAACTACTACACATTGGCTGCAATCAGTAAGAACTACCTCACATTGGCTGCAATCATCATTCAGAACTAATACATCTTGGATGTAATCATCATTCAGAACTAATACACATTGGCTGCAATCATCACTCAGAAATCATACACATTCCCTGCAGTCATCATTCAGAACTAATACACATTGGCTGCAATCATCATTCAGAACTAACACAAATAGGCTGCAATCATTATTCAGAACTACCACACATTGGCTGCAATCATTATTCAGAATTAATACACGTTGGCCGCAATCATCATTCAGAACTAATACACATTGGCTGCAATCATTATTCAGAACTAATACACATTGGCTGCAATCATCATTCAAAACTACTACACGTTTGCTGTAGCCATCATTCAGAACTAAAACCCATTGGCTGCAATCATCATTCAGAAGTAATACACATTGGCTGCAATCATCATTCAGAAGTATTGCACATTGGCTGCAATCATCATTCAGAACTAATGCACATTGGCTGCAATCATCATTCAGAACTAATACACATTGGCTGCAAGCATTATTCAGAACTACTACACATTGGCGGCAATCATCATTCAGAACTACCTCACATTGGCTGCAATCATCATTCAGAACAAATGCACAATAGCTGCAGTCATCATTCAGAACTAATACACATTGGCTGCAATCATCATTCAGAACTAACACAAATAGGCTGCAGTCATCATTCAGAAATAAGACACATTGTCTGCAGTCATCATTCAGAACCAATGCATATTGGCTGCAATCATCATTCAGAACTAATGCACATTGGCTGCAATCATCATTCAGAACCAATGCATATTGGCTGCAATCATCATTCAGAACTAATGCACGTTGGCTGCATTCATTCAGAACTAATACACATTGGCTGCAATCATCATCAGAACTGATACACACTAGCTGCAATCATTATTCAGAAATCATACACATTCCCTGCAGTCATCATTCAGAACTGTTACACATTGGCTGCAATCAATATTCAGAACTAATACACATTGGCTGCAATCAATATTCAGAACTAATACACATTGGCTGCAGTCATTATTCAGAACTACTACACATTGGCTGCAATCATCATTCAGAACTACCTCACATTGGCTGCAATCATCATTCAGAACTAATGCACATTGGCTGCAATCATCATTCAGAACTACCTCACATTGGCTGCAATCATCATCAGAGCTGATACACATTGGCTGCAATCATCATTCAGAACTAATACCCATAGGCTGCAGTCATCATTCAGAAATAAGACACATTGGCTGCAATCATCATTCAGAACAAATGCACATTGGCTGCAGTCATCATTCAGAAATAAGACATATTGGTTGCAGTCATCATTCAGAAGTAATGCACATTGGCTGCAATCATCGTTCACAACTAATGCACATTGGCTGCAATCATAATTCAGAATTACCACACATTGGCTGCAATCAATATTCAGAACTAATATATATTGGCTGTAGTCATCATTCAGAACTACTACAATTTGGCTGCAATCATCATTCAGAACTAATACACATTGGCTGCAGTCATCATTCAGAACTAATACACATTGGCTGCAATCATTATTCAGAACTAATACACATTGGCTGCAGTCATCATTCAGAACTAATACACATTGGCTGCAGTCATCATTCAGAACTAATACACATTGGCTGCAATCATCATTCAGAACTAATACATATTGGCTGCAGTCATCATTCAGAACTAATACATATTGGCTGCAATCATCACTCAGAACTAGTGCACATTGACTGGAATCATCATTCAGAACTAGTGCACATTGGCTGCAGTCATCATTCAGAAATAAGACACATTGGCTGCAGTCATCATTCAGAACTCATGCACATTGGCTGCAGTCATCATTCAGAAGTAATGCACATTGGCTGCAATCATCATTCAGAACTAATGCACATTGGCTGCAATCATCATTCAGAACTAATACACATTGGCTGCAATCATCGTTCAGAACTAATGCAAATTGGCTGCATTCATTCAGAACTAATGCACATTGGCTGCAATCAATATTCAAAACTACTACACGTTTGCTGTAGCCATCATTCAGAACTAATACACATTGGTTGCAATCATCATTCAGAAATAATACACATTGGCTGCAATCATCATTCAGAACTAATGCACATTGGTTGCAGTCATCATTCAGAAGTAATGCACATTGGCTGCAATCATCGTTCACAACTAATGCACATTGGCTGCAATCAGCATTCAGAACCAACACAAATAGGCTGCAATCATCATTCAGAACTACCAGACATTGGCTGCAATCATCATTCAGAACTACTACACATTGGCTGCAATCATCATTCAGAACTAATACACATTGGCTGCAGTCATCATTCAGAACTAATAGACATTGGCTGCAATCATCATTCAGAACTAATACACATTGGCTGCAATCAATATTCAGGACTACCTCACATTGGCTGCAATCATCATTCAGAACTAATACACATTGGCTGCAATCATCATCAGAACTGATACACATTGGCTGCAATCATCATTCAGAACTAATGCACGTTGGCTGCATTCATTCAGAACTAATACACATTGGCTGCAATCATCATCAGAACTGATACACACTGGCTGCAATCATTATTCAGAAATCATACACATTCCCTGCAGTCATCATTCAGAACTGTTACACATTGGCTGCAATCAATATTCAGAACTAATACACATTGGCGGCAGTCATCATCAGAACTGATACACATTGGCTGCAATCATTATTCAGAAATCATACACATTCCCTGCAGTCATCATTCAGAACTATTACACATTGGCTGCAGTCATTATTCAGAACTACTACACATTGGCCGCAATCATCATTCAGAACTAATGCACATTGGCTGCAATCATCATTCAGAACTAATGCACATTGGCTGCAATCATCATTCAGAACTAATACATCTTGGATGTAATCATCATTCAGAACTAATACACATTGGCTGCAATCATCATTCAAAACTAATGCACATTGGCTGCATTCATTCAGAACTAATACACATTGGCTGCGATCATCATTCAGAACTAATACCCATTGGCTGCAGTCATCATTCAGAAATAAGACACATTGGCTGCAGTCATCATTCAGAACTCATGCACATTGGCTGCAGTCATCATTCAGAAGTAATGCACATTGGCTGCAATCATCATTCAGAACTAATGCACATTGGCTGCAATCATCATTCAGAACTAATACACATTGGCTGCAATCATCGTTCAGAACTAATGCACATTGGCTGCATTCATTCAGAACTAATGCACATTGGCTGCAATCAATATTCAGAACTACTACACATTGGCTGCAATCAGCATTCAGAACTAATACAAATAGGCTGCAATCATCATTCAGATCTACCAGACATTGGCTGCAATCAGCATTCAGAACTAACACAAATAGACTGCGATCATTATTCAGAACTACTACACATTGGCTGCAATCATCATTCAGAACAAATGCACATTGGCTGCAGTCATCATTCAGAAATAAGACATATTGGTTGCAGTCATCATTCAGAAGTAATGCACATTGGCTGCAATCATCGTTCACAACTAATGCACATTGGCTGCAATCATAATTCAGAATTACCACACATTGGCTGCAATCAATATTCAGAACTAATATATATTGGCTGTGGTCATCATTCAGAACTACTACAATTTGGCTGCAATCATCATTCAGAACTAATACACATTGGCTGCAGTCATCATTCAGAACTAATACACATTGGCTGCAATCATTATTCAGAACTAATACACATTGGCTGCAGTCATCATTCAGAACTAATACACATTGGCTGCAGTCATCATTCAGAACTAATACACATTGGCTGCAATCATCATTCAGAACTAATACATATTGGCTGCAGTCATCATTCAGAACTAATACATATTGGCTGCAATCATCACTCAGAACTAGTGCACATTGACTGGAATCATCATTCAGAACTAGTGCACATTGGCTGCAATCATTATTCAGAACAATATACATTGGCTGCAGTCATCATTCAGAACTACCTCAGATTGGCTGCAATCATCACTCAGAATTAGTGCACATTGGCTGCAGTCATCATTCAGAACTACCTCACATTGGCTGCAATCATCACTCAGAACTAGTGCACATTGGCTGCAATCATCATTCAGAACTAATACACATTGTCTGCAGTCATCATTCAGAACTAATACACATTGGCTGCAATCATTATTCAGAACTAATACACATTGGCTGCAGTCATCATTCAGAACTACCTCACATTGGCTGCAATCATCACTCAGAACTAGTGCACATTGGCTGCAGTCATCATTCAGAACTAATACACATTGGCTGCAATCAATATTCAGAACTAATACACATTGGCTGCAGACATCATTTAGGACTAATACACATTGGCTGCAATCATCAGTCAGAGCTAATACTTATTGGCTGCAGACATCATTCAGAACTAATGCACAATGGCTACAATCATCATTCAGAATTACCACACATTGGCTACAATCATTTTTCAGCACTGCCACAGATTGGCTGCAATCATCATTCAGAAATAATACACATTGCCTGCAGTCATCATTCAGAACTACCTCACATTGGCTGCAATCATCATTCAGAACAAATGCACATTGGCTGCAGTCATCATTTAGGACTAATACACATTGGCTGCAATCATCATTCAGAGCTAATACATGTTGGCTGCAGACATCATTCAAAACTAATGCTCATTGGCTGCAATCAATATTCAGAACTACCACACATTGGCTGCAATCATCATTCAGAACTACTACACATTGGCTGCAATCAGCATTCAGAACCAACACAAATAGACTGCAATCATCATTCAGAAGTACCAGACATTGGCTGCAATCATCATTCAGAACTACTACACATTGGCTGCAATCATCATTCAGAACTAATACACATTGGCTGCAGTCATCATTCAGAACTAATAGACATTGGCTGCAATCATTATTCAGAACTAATACACATTGGCTGCAATCAATATTCAGGACTACCTCACATTGGCTGCAATCATCATTCAGAACTAATACACATTGGCTGCAATCATCATCAGAACTGATACACATTGGCTGCAATCATCATTCAGAACTAATGCACGTTGGCTGCATTCATTCAGAACTAATACACATTGGCTGCAATCATCATCAGAACTGATACACACTGGCTGCAATCATTATTCAGAAATCATACACATTCCCTGCAGTCATCATTCAGAACTGTTACACATTGGCTGCAATCAATATTCAGAACTAATACACATTGGCGGCAGTCATCATCAGAACTGATACACATTGGCTGCAATCATTATTCAGAAATCATACACATTCCCTGCAGTCATCATTCAGAACTATTACACATTGGCTGCAATCATCATTCAGAACTAATGCACATTGGCTGCAATCATCATTCAGAACTAATGCACATTGGCTGCAATCATCATTCAGAACTAATACACATTGGCTGCAATCATCGTTCAGAACTAATGCACATTGGATGCAATCATCATTCAGAATTACCACACATTGGCTACAATCATCATTCGGAACTGCCACACATTGGCTGCAATCATCATTCAGAACTAATACATCTTGGATGTCATCATCATTCAGAACTAATACCCATTGGCAGCAATTATCACTCAGAACTAATGCACATTGGCTGCAGTCATCATTCAGAACTAATAAACATTGGCTGCAATCATCATCGGAACTGATACACACTGGCTGCAGTCATCATTCAGAACTAATGCACGTTGGCTGCATTCATTCAGAACTAATACACATTGGCTGCAATCATCATCAGAACTGATACACATTGGCTGCAATCATCATTCAGAGCTAATGCACATTGGCTGCAATCATCATTCAGAACTAATACACATTGGCTGCTATCATCATTCAGAACTAATGCACATTGGCTGCAATCATCATTCAGAACTAACACAAATAGGCTGCAATAATCATTCAGTACTACCAAACATTGGCTGCAATCATCATTCAGAACTAATATACATTGGCTGCAATCAGCATTCAGAACTAACACAAGTAGGCTGCAATCATTATTTAGAACTAATACATCTTGGATGTAATCATCATTCAGAACTAATACACATTGGCTGCAATCATCATTCAAAACTAATGCACATTGGCTGCATTCATTCAGAACTAATACACATTGGCTGCAATCATCATCAGAACTGATACACATTGGCTGCAATCATCATTCAGAACTAATGCACATTGGCTGCAATCAATATTGCACGGGCAGCACGGTGGCATAGTGGTTAGCACTGTTGCCTCACAGCGCCAGGGACCCGGGTTCGAATCCGGCCTCGGGTGACTGTCTGTGTGGAGTTTGCACATTCTCCCCGTGTTTGCGTGGGTTTTCTCCGGGTGCTCCGGTTTCCTCCCACAGTCCAAAGATGTGCGGGTTAGGTTGATTGGCTATGATAAATTGACCCTTAGTGTTAGGGGGATTAAATACGTGGGGATAGGGTGGGATATGTGTTGGTGAAGGGGTTACGGGGATCGGGTGGGATATGTGTCGGTGCAGGCTCGATGGGCCGATGTGGCCTCTATCTGCACTGTGGGGTTTCTGTGATTCTGTGAATATTCAGAACTAATACACATTGGCTGCAGTCATCATCAGAACTGATACACGTTGGCTGCAATCATTATTCAGAAATCAGACACATTCCCTGCAGTCATCATTCAGAACTATTACACATTGGCTGCAATCAATATTCAGAACTAATACACATTGGCTGCAGTCATTATTCAGAACTGATACACATTGGCTGCAATCATCATTCAGAACTAATGCACATTGGCTGCATTCATTCAGAACTAATACACATTGGCTGCAATCATCATCAGAACTGATACACATTGGCTGCAATCATCATTCAGAGCTAATGCACATTGGTTGCAATCATCATTCAGAATTACCACACATTGGCTACAATCATCATTCAGAACTGCCACACATTGGCTGCAATCATCATTCAGAACTAATACATCTTGGATGTAATCATCATTCAGAACTAATACACATTGGCTGCAATCATCATTCAAAACTAATGCACATTGGCTGCATTCATTCAGAACTAATACACATTGGCTGCGATCATCATTCAGAACTAATACCCATTGGCGGCAGTCATCATCAGAACTGATACACATTGGCTGCAATCATTATTCAGAAATCATACACATTCCCTGCAGTCATCATTCAGAACTATTACACATTGGCTGCAATCATCATTCAGAACTAATGCACATTGGCTGCAATCATCATTCAGAACTAATGCACATTGGCTGCAATCATCATTCAGAACCAATACACATTGGCTGCAATCATCGTTCAGAACTAATGCACATTGGATTCAATCATCATTCAGAATTACCACACATTGGCTACAATCATCATTCGGAACTGCCACACATTGGCTGCAATCATCATTCAGAACTAATACATCTTGGATGTCATCATCATTCAGAACTAATACCCATTGGCAGCAATTATCACTCAGAACTAATGCACATTGGCTGCAGTCATCATTCAGAACTAATACACATTGGCTGCAATCATTATTCAGAACTAATACACATTGGCTGCAGTCATCATTCAGAACTAATACACATTGGCTGCAATCATCATTCAGAACTAATACACATTGGCTGCAGTCATCATTCAGAACTAATACACATTGGCTGCAATCATCATTCAGAACTAATACATATTGGCTGCAGTCATCATTCAGAACTACGACAATTTGGCTGCAATCATCATTCAGAACTAATACACATTGGCTGCAATCAACATTCAGAACTAATACACGTTGGCTGCAATCATTATTCAGAACTAATACACGTTGGCTGCAGTCATCAGTCAGAACTACTACACATTGGCTGCAATCATTATTCAGAACTAATACACATTGGCTGCAATCAATATTCAGAACTTATACACATTGGCTGCAGTCATCAGTCAGAACTACAACACATTGGCTGCAATCATCATTCAAAACTACTACACGTTTGCTGTAGCCAACATTCAGAACTAATACACATTGGTTGCAATCATCATTCAGAAATAATACACATTGGCTGCAATCATCATTCAGAACTAATGCACATTGGCTGCAGTCATCATTCAGAACTAATACACATTGGCTGCAATCATCGTTCAGAACTAATGCACATTGGCTGCAATCATCATTCAGAATTACCACACATTGGCTGCAATCATCATTCAAAACTACTACACGTTTGCTGCAGCCATCATTCAGAACTAATACACATTGGATGCAATCATCATTCAAAACTACTACACGTTTGCTGTAGCCATCATTCAGAACTAATACACATTGGTTGCAATCATCGTTCAGAACTAATGCACATTGGCTGCAATCATCATTCAGAATTACCACACATTGGCTGCAATCATCATTCAAAACTACTACACGTTTGCTGCAGCCATCATTCAGAACTAATACACATTGGATGCAATCATCATTCAAAACTACTACACGTTTGCTGTAGCCATCATTCAGAACTAATACACATTGGCTGCAATCATCGTTCAGAACTAATGCACATTGGCTGCAATCATCATTCAGAATTACCACACATTGGCTGCAATCATCATTCAGAACTGCCACACATTGGCTGCAATCAACATTCAGAAATGATACACATTGCCTGCAGTCATCATTCAGAAAAGTTACACATGGCTGCAATCATCATTCAGAACTAATACACATTGGCTGCAATCATCATTCAGAACTAATAAACATTGGCTGCAGTCATCATTCAGAACCAATGCACATTGGCTGCATTCATTCAGAACTAATACACATTGGCTGCAATCATCATCAGAACTGATACACATTGGCTGCAATCATCATTCAGAGCTAATGCACATTGGTTGCAATCATCATTCAGAATTACCACACATTGGCTACAATCATCATTCAGAACTGCCACACATTGGCTGCAATCATCATTCAGAACTAATACATCTTGGATGTAATCATCATTCAGAACTAATACACATTGGCTGCAATCATCATTCAAAACTAATGCACATTGGCTGCATTCATTCAGAACTAATACACATTGGCTGCGATCATCATTCAGAACTAATACCCATTGGCGGCAGTCATCATCAGAACTGATACACATTGGCTGCAATCATTATTCAGAAATCATACACATTCCCTGCAGTCATCATTCAGAACTATTACACATTGGCTGCAATCATCATTCAGAACTAATGCACATTGGCTGCAATCATCATTCAGAACTAATGCACATTGGCTGCAATCATCATTCAGAACTAATACACATTGGCTGCAATCATCGTTCAGAACTAATGCACATTGGATTCAATCATCATTCAGAATTACCACACATTGGCTAGAATCATCATTCGGAACTGCCACACATTGGCTGCAATCATCATTCAGAACTAATACATCTTGGATGTCATCATCATTCAGAACTAATACCCATTGGCAGCAATTATCACTCAGAACTAATGCACATTGGCTGCAGTCATCATTCAGAACTAATACACATTGGCTGCAATCATTATTCAGAACTAATACACATTGGCTGCAGTCATCATTCAGAACTAATACACATTGGCTGCAGTCATCATTCAGAACTAATACACATTGGCTGCAATCATCATTCAGAACTAATACACATTGGCTGCAGTCATCATTCAGAACTAATACACATTGGCTGCAATCATCATTCAGAACTAATACATATTGGCTGCAGTCATCATTCAGAACTACTACAATTTGGCTGCAATCATCATTCAGAACTAATACACATTGGCTGCAATCAACATTTAGAACTAATACACGTTGGCTGCAATCATTATTCAGAACTAATACACGTTGGCTGCAGTCATCATTCAGAACTAATACATATTGGCTGCAATCATTATTCAGAACTAATACACATTGGCTGCAATCAATATTCAGAACTTATACACATTGGCTGCAGTCATCAGTCAGAACTACTACACATTGGCTGCAATCATTATTCAGAACTAATACACATTGGCTGCAATCAATATTCAGAACTTATACACATTGGCTGCAGTCATCAGTCAGAACTACAACACATTGGCTGCAATCATCATTCAAAACTACTACACGTTTGCTGTAGCCAACATTCAGAACTAATACACATTGGTTGCAATCATCATTCAGAAATAATACACATTGGCTGCAGTCATCAGTCAGAACTACAACACATTGGATGCAATCATCATTCAAAACTACTACACGTTTGCTGTAGCCATCATTCAGAACTAATACACATTGGTTGCAATCATCGTTCAGAACTAATGCACATTGGCTGCAATCATCATTCAGAATTACCACACATTGGCTGCAATCATCATTCAAAACTACTACACGTTTGCTGCAGCCATCATTCAGAACTAATACACATTGGATGCAATCATCATTCAAAACTACTACACGTTTGCTGTAGCCATCATTCAGAACTAATACACATTGGCTGCAATCATCGTTCAGAACTAATGCACATTGGCTGCAATCATCATTCAGAATTACCACACATTGGCTGCAATCATCATTCAGAACTGCCACACATTGGCTGCAATCAACATTCAGAAATGATACACATTGCCTGCAGTCATCATTCAGAAAAGTTACACATGGCTGCAATCATCATTCAGAACTAATACACATTGGCTGCAATCATCATTCAGAACTAATACACATTGGCTGCAATCATAATTCAGAACCAATGCACATTGGCTGCAGTCATCATTCAGAACTAATACACATTGGCTGCAGTCATCATTCAGAACCAATGCACATTGGCTGCAATCATAATTCAGAACTAATACCCATTGGCTGCAGTCATCATTCAGAACTAACACAAAAAGGCTGCAGTCATCATTCAGAAATAAGGCACATTGTCTGCAGTCATCATTCAGAACCAATGCACATTGGCTGCAATCATCATTCAGAACTGCCACACATTGGCTGCAATCAACATTCAGAAATGATACACATTGCCTGCAGTCATCATTCAGAACCAATGCACATTGGCTGCAATCATCATTCAGATCTAATGCACATTGGCTGCAATCTTCATTCAGAACTAATACACATTGGCTGCAATCATCATTCAGAAATCATACACATTCCCTGCAGTCATCATTCAGAACTAATACACATTGGCTGCAATCATCATTCAGAAATCATACACATTCCCTGCAGTCATCATTCAGAACCAATGCACATTGGCTGCAATCATAATTCAGAACTAATACCCATTGGCTGCAGTCATCATTCAGAACTAACACAAAAAGGCTGCAGTCATCATTCAGAAATAAGGCACATTGTCTGCAGTCATCATTCAGAACCAATGCACATTGGCTGCAATCATCATTCAGAACTGCCACACATTGGCTGCAATCAACATTCAGAAATGATACACATTGCCTGCAGTCATCATTCAGAACCAATGCACATTGGCTGCAATCATCATTCAGATCTAATGCACATTGGCTGCAATCTTCATTCAGAACTAATACCCATTGGCTGCAGTCATCATTCAGAACTAACACAAAAAGGCTGCAGTCATCATTCAGAAATAAGGCACATTGTCTGCAGTCATCATTCAGAACCAATGCACATTGGCTGCAATCATCATTCAGAACTGCCACACATTGGCTGCAATCAACATTCAGAAATGATACACATTGCCTGCAGTCATCATTCAGAACCAATGCACATTGGCTGCAATCATCATTCAGATCTAATGCACATTGGCTGCAATCTTCATTCAGAACTAATACACATTGGCTGCAATCATCATTCAGAAATCATACACATTCCCTGCAGTCATCATTCAGAACTAATACACATTGGCTGCAATCATCATTCAAAACTATTAAACATTGGCTGCAATCATCATTCAGAACTCATACACATTCCCTGCAATCATCATTCAGAACTATTACACATTGGCTGCAATCATCATTCAAAACTATTAAACATTGGCTGCAATCATCATTCAGAACTCATACACATTCCCTGCAATCATCATTCAGAACTATTACACATTGGCTGCAATCATCATTCAAAACTATTAAACATTGGCTGCAATCATCATTCAGAACTCATACACATTCCCTGCAATCATCATTCAGAACTATTACACATTGGCTGCAATCATCATTCAGAACTAATACACATTGGCTGCAATCATCATTCAGAACTAATACCCATTGGCTGCAGTCATCATTCAGATGTAATGCACATTGGCTGCAGTCATCATTCAGAACTACCTCACATTCGCTGCAATCATTATTCAGAACTAATACATCTTGGATGTCATCATCATTCAGAACTAATACCCATTTGCAGCAATCATCACTCAGAACTAATGGACATTGGCTGCAGTCATCATTCAGGACTAATACACATTGGCTGCAATTATCATCAGAACTAATACACATTGGCTGCAGTCATCATTCAGAACTAATACACATTGGCTGCAATCAATATTCAGAACTAATACATCTTGGATGTCATCATCATTCAGAACTAATACCCATTTGCAGCAATCATCACTCAGAACTAATGGACATTGGCTGCAGTCATCATTCAGGACTAATACACATTGGCTGCAATTATCATCAGAACTAATACACATTGGCTGCAGTCATCATTCAGAACTAATACACATTGGCTGCAATCAATATTCAGAACTAATACATCTTGGATGTAATCATCATCAGAACTGATACACATTGGCTGCAATCAGCATTCAGAACTAATGCACATTGGGTGCATTCATTCAGAACTAATACACATTGGCTGCAATCATCATTCAGAACTAATGCACATTGGCTGCAATCATCATTCAGAACTAATACACATTGGATGCAATCATCATTCAAAACTACTACACGTTTGCTGTAGCCATCATTCAGAACTAATACACATTGGTTGCAATCATCGTTCAGAACTAATGCACATTGGCTGCAATCATCATTCAGAATTACCACACATTGGCTGCAATCATCATTCAAAACTACTACACGTTTGCTGCAGCCATCATTCAGAACTAATACACATTGGATGCAATCATCATTCAAAACTACTACACGTTTGCTGTAGCCATCATTCAGAACTAATACACATTGGCTGCAATCATCGTTCAGAACTAATGCACATTGGCTGCAATCATCATTCAGAATTACCACACATTGGCTGCAATCATCATTCAGAACTGCCACACATTGGCTGCAATCAACATTCAGAAATGATACACATTGCCTGCAGTCATCATTCAGAAAAGTTACACATGGCTGCAATCATCATTCAGAACTAATACACATTGGCTGCAATCATCATTCAGAACTAATAAACATTGGCTGCAGTCATCATTCAGAACCAATGCACATTGGCTGCATTCATTCAGAACTAATACACATTGGCTGCAATCATCATCAGAACTGATACACATTGGCTGCAATCATCATTCAGAGCTAATGCACATTGGTTGCAATCATCATTCAGAATTACCACACATTGGCTACAATCATCATTCAGAACTGCCACACATTGGCTGCAATCATCATTCAGAACTAATACATCTTGGATGTAATCATCATTCAGAACTAATACACATTGGCTGCAATCATCATTCAAAACTAATGCACATTGGCTGCATTCATTCAGAACTAATACACATTGGCTGCGATCATCATTCAGAACTAATACCCATTGGCGGCAGTCATCATCAGAACTGATACACATTGGCTGCAATCATTATTCAGAAATCATACACATTCCCTGCAGTCATCATTCAGAACTATTACACATTGGCTGCAATCATCATTCAGAACTAATGCACATTGGCTGCAATCATCATTCAGAACTAATGCACATTGGCTGCAATCATCATTCAGAACTAATACACATTGGCTGCAATCATCGTTCAGAACTAATGCACATTGGATTCAATCATCATTCAGAATTACCACACATTGGCTAGAATCATCATTCGGAACTGCCACACATTGGCTGCAATCATCATTCAGAACTAATACATCTTGGATGTCATCATCATTCAGAACTAATACCCATTGGCAGCAATTATCACTCAGAACTAATGCACATTGGCTGCAGTCATCATTCAGAACTAATACACATTGGCTGCAATCATTATTCAGAACTAATACACATTGGCTGCAGTCATCATTCAGAACTAATACACATTGGCTGCAGTCATCATTCAGAACTAATACACATTGGCTGCAATCATCATTCAGAACTAATACACATTGGCTGCAGTCATCATTCAGAACTAATACACATTGGCTGCAATCATCATTCAGAACTAATACATATTGGCTGCAGTCATCATTCAGAACTACTACAATTTGGCTGCAATCATCATTCAGAACTAATACACATTGGCTGCAATCAACATTTAGAACTAATACACGTTGGCTGCAATCATTATTCAGAACTAATACACGTTGGCTGCAGTCATCATTCAGAACTAATACATATTGGCTGCAATCATTATTCAGAACTAATACACATTGGCTGCAATCAATATTCAGAACTTATACACATTGGCTGCAGTCATCAGTCAGAACTACTACACATTGGCTGCAATCATTATTCAGAACTAATACACATTGGCTGCAATCAATATTCAGAACTTATACACATTGGCTGCAGTCATCAGTCAGAACTACAACACATTGGCTGCAATCATCATTCAAAACTACTACACGTTTGCTGTAGCCAACATTCAGAACTAATACACATTGGTTGCAATCATCATTCAGAAATAATACACATTGGCTGCAGTCATCAGTCAGAACTACAACACATTGGATGCAATCATCATTCAAAACTACTACACGTTTGCTGTAGCCATCATTCAGAACTAATACACATTGGTTGCAATCATCGTTCAGAACTAATGCACATTGGCTGCAATCATCATTCAGAATTACCACACATTGGCTGCAATCATCATTCAAAACTACTACACGTTTGCTGCAGCCATCATTCAGAACTAATACACATTGGATGCAATCATCATTCAAAACTACTACACGTTTGCTGTAGCCATCATTCAGAACTAATACACATTGGCTGCAATCATCGTTCAGAACTAATGCACATTGGCTGCAATCATCATTCAGAATTACCACACATTGGCTGCAATCATCATTCAGAACTGCCACACATTGGCTGCAATCAACATTCAGAAATGATACACATTGCCTGCAGTCATCATTCAGAAAAGTTACACATGGCTGCAATCATCATTCAGAACTAATACACATTGGCTGCAATCATCATTCAGAACTAATACACATTGGCTGCAATCATAATTCAGAACCAATGCACATTGGCTGCAGTCATCATTCAGAACTAATACACATTGGCTGCAGTCATCATTCAGAACCAATGCACATTGGCTGCAATCATAATTCAGAACTAATACCCATTGGCTGCAGTCATCATTCAGAACTAACACAAAAAGGCTGCAGTCATCATTCAGAAATAAGGCACATTGTCTGCAGTCATCATTCAGAACCAATGCACATTGGCTGCAATCATCATTCAGAACTGCCACACATTGGCTGCAATCAACATTCAGAAATGATACACATTGCCTGCAGTCATCATTCAGAACCAATGCACATTGGCTGCAATCATCATTCAGATCTAATGCACATTGGCTGCAATCTTCATTCAGAACTAATACACATTGGCTGCAATCATCATTCAGAAATCATACACATTCCCTGCAGTCATCATTCAGAACTAATACACATTGGCTGCAATCATCATTCAGAAATCATACACATTCCCTGCAGTCATCATTCAGAACCAATGCACATTGGCTGCAATCATAATTCAGAACTAATACCCATTGGCTGCAGTCATCATTCAGAACTAACACAAAAAGGCTGCAGTCATCATTCAGAAATAAGGCACATTGTCTGCAGTCATCATTCAGAACCAATGCACATTGGCTGCAATCATCATTCAGAACTGCCACACATTGGCTGCAATCAACATTCAGAAATGATACACATTGCCTGCAGTCATCATTCAGAACCAATGCACATTGGCTGCAATCATCATTCAGATCTAATGCACATTGGCTGCAATCTTCATTCAGAACTAATACCCATTGGCTGCAGTCATCATTCAGAACTAACACAAAAAGGCTGCAGTCATCATTCAGAAATAAGGCACATTGTCTGCAGTCATCATTCAGAACCAATGCACATTGGCTGCAATCATCATTCAGAACTGCCACACATTGGCTGCAATCAACATTCAGAAATGATACACATTGCCTGCAGTCATCATTCAGAACCAATGCACATTGGCTGCAATCATCATTCAGATCTAATGCACATTGGCTGCAATCTTCATTCAGAACTAATACACATTGGCTGCAATCATCATTCAGAAATCATACACATTCCCTGCAGTCATCATTCAGAACTAATACACATTGGCTGCAATCATCATTCAAAACTATTAAACATTGGCTGCAATCATCATTCAGAACTCATACACATTCCCTGCAATCATCATTCAGAACTATTACACATTGGCTGCAATCATCATTCAAAACTATTAAACATTGGCTGCAATCATCATTCAGAACTCATACACATTCCCTGCAATCATCATTCAGAACTATTACACATTGGCTGCAATCATCATTCAAAACTATTAAACATTGGCTGCAATCATCATTCAGAACTCATACACATTCCCTGCAATCATCATTCAGAACTATTACACATTGGCTGCAATCATCATTCAGAACTAATACACATTGGCTGCAATCATCATTCAGAACTAATACCCATTGGCTGCAGTCATCATTCAGATGTAATGCACATTGGCTGCAGTCATCATTCAGAACTACCTCACATTCGCTGCAATCATTATTCAGAACTAATACATCTTGGATGTCATCATCATTCAGAACTAATACCCATTTGCAGCAATCATCACTCAGAACTAATGGACATTGGCTGCAGTCATCATTCAGGACTAATACACATTGGCTGCAATTATCATCAGAACTAATACACATTGGCTGCAGTCATCATTCAGAACTAATACACATTGGCTGCAATCAATATTCAGAACTAATACATCTTGGATGTCATCATCATTCAGAACTAATACCCATTTGCAGCAATCATCACTCAGAACTAATGGACATTGGCTGCAGTCATCATTCAGGACTAATACACATTGGCTGCAATTATCATCAGAACTAATACACATTGGCTGCAGTCATCATTCAGAACTAATACACATTGGCTGCAATCAATATTCAGAACTAATACATCTTGGATGTAATCATCATCAGAACTGATACACATTGGCTGCAATCAGCATTCAGAACTAATGCACATTGGGTGCATTCATTCAGAACTAATACACATTGGCTGCAATCATCATTCAGAACTAATGCACATTGGCTGCAATCATCATTCAGAACTAATACACATTGGCTGCTATCATCGTTCAGAACTGCCACACATTGGCTGCAATCATCATTCAGAAATAATACACATTGGCTGCCGTCATTATTCAGAACTATTACACATTGGCTGCAATCAATATTGAGAACTAATACCCATTGGCTGCAATCATCATTCAGAACTACCGCACATTGGCTGCAGTCATCATTCAGAACTAATGCACATTGGCTGCAATCATCATTCAGAATTACCACACATTGGCTGCAGTCATCATTCAGAACTACTACACATTGGCTGCAATCATCATCAGAACTGATACATATTGGCTGCAATCATTATTCAGAACTAATACACATTGGCTGCAGTCATCATTCAAAACTGCCTCACATTGGCTGCAGTCATCATTCAGAACTAATACACATTGGCTGCAATCAATATTCAGAACTAATACACATTGGCTGCAGACATCATTCAGAACTACCAAACATTGCCTGCAATCATCATTCAGAACAAATGCACATTGGCTGCAGTCATCATTTAGGACTCATACACATTGACTGCAGTCATCATTCAGAACTAATACGCATTGGCTGCAATCATCATTCAGAACTAATACACATTGGCTGCAATCAATATTCTGAACTAATACACATTGGCTGCAGTCATCATCAGAACTGCCACACATTGGCTGCAATCATCATTCAGAACTAATACACATTGGCTGCAATCATCATTCAGAACTAATACACATTGGCTGCAGTCATCATTCAGAACTAACACAAATAGGCTGCAGTCATCATTCAGAAATAAGACAGATTGGCTGCAATCATCATTCAGAATTATTACACATTGGCTGCAATCATGAATCAGAACTAATGCACATTGGCTGCAATCTTCATTGAGAACAAATACACATTGGCTGCAATCAATATTCTGAACTGCCACACATTGGCTGCAGTCATCATTCAGAACTACCATGCATTGGCTGCAATCATCATTCAGAACTAATACACATTGGCTGCAATCATCATTCAGAACTAATGCACAATGGCTGCAGTCATCATTCAGAACTAATACACATTAGGTGCAGTCATCATTCAGAACTAACACAAATAGGCTGCAGTCATCATTCAGATATAAGGCACATTGTCTGCAGTCATCATTCAGAACCAATGCACATTGGCTGCAATCATCATTCAGAACTGCCACACATTGGCTGCAATCATCATTCAGAAATAATACACATTGCCTGCAGTCATCATTCCGAACAGTTACACATTGGCTGCAGTCATCATTCAGAACTAATACACATTGGCTGCAATCATCATTCAGAACTAATACACATTGGCTGCAATCATCATTCAGAACTAATACACATTGGCTGCAATCATTATTCAGAACTAATACACATTGGCTGCAGTCATCATTCAGAACTACCTCACATTGGCTGCAATCATCACTCAGAACTAGTGCACATTGGCTGCAGTCATCATTCAGAACTAATACACATTGGCTGCAATCAATATTCAGAACTAATACACATTGGTTGCAGACATCATTCAGAACTACCAAACATTGCCTGCAATCATCATTCAGATCAAATGCACATTGGCTGCAGTCATCATTTAGGACTAATACACATTGGCTGCAATCATCATTCAGAGCTAATACTAATTGGCTGCAGACATCATTCAGAACTAATGCACATTGGCTCCAGTCATCATTCAGAACTAATACACATTGGCTGCAATCATCATTTAGATCTAATGCACATTTGCTGCAGTCATCATTCAGAAGTAACATACTTTGGCTGCAATCAATATTCAGAACTACTACACATTGGCTGCAATCATCATTCAGAACTAATACACATTGGCTGCAATCATCATTCAGAACTACCACACATTGGCTGCAATCATCATTCAGAACTACCACACGTTGGCTGCAATCATCATTCAGAACTAATACACATTGGCTGCAATCATCATTCAGAACTACTGCACATTGGCTGCAGTCATCATTCAGAACTAATACACATTGGCTACAATCATCATTCAGAACTACCACACATTGGCTGCAATCATCATTCAGAACTAATACACATTGGCTGCAATCAGCATTCAGAACTAATACACATTGGCTGTAATCATCATTCAGAACTAATACACTTTAGCTGTGTACTAATCTGGGATGTAATATTTAAGTTATCCACCAGATGGAGCGAAAGATTAAGGGATCATATTCACCAGTGTTTAAGGTAATGTCCTGGTACACCATTTAGTATGGTAATGTGGCATTGCATTATGGGTATGACTCAGAGATGAATCCTCCATCTTGGCTCATGCAGTTAGAAATACTGTGTTTTGCTTGCAGCCTGTAAGAGATGCTTCTCTGCTACACCGTATAATTAAACAGTTGGGTTTTGTTCCTTATATCTCGCTTATCTCAGTTTCGGACCTTACCACTCGGATATCACATATTGGCAACGAGGGTCAACAGATCACATCTTGAAGAAGAGAAATAAAAGAACACTGAATAACCGATCATGGCTGCTATGGTAGGAAAGATCTCTGCTTTTGATGTTCAGACTCAGACCTGGGATGAGTACTGCGAGCTGCTGATGCATTTCTTTGAAGCAAATGATATAGATGATGTCGGAAAAAGGAGAGCTATTTTGCTCACTTCCATGGGAAGTCAGACATATAGTTTAATGAGAAATTTATGCAGCCCTGCAAAGCTGGGAGACAGTACATTTGCTGAATTAGTGGCCTTACTGAAGGAACATTTCAATCCCAGACCGTGAGATTGTACAGCGTTTCAAATTTAATTCACAGAACAGGAAACCGGGAGAGACTGTATTGGATTATGTAGCGGTGTTGAGAAAATTGGCACACGATTGCAATTACGGGAACAACCTGAAAGACATGCTGAGAGATAGGCTGGTTTGCGGGATAATGGATGAGCGTATGCAGAGGAGACTATTGTCCGAGACTGGGCTTACGTATGAAAAAGCATTGGAACTTGCTCATGCCATAGAGACAGTGAACCGAGATGTAAAAGAAATACAAGGTTCAGACTGGGCTACGACAAAGCAAGTTGGGGGTCTGGTTAATGTGCACAAGTTAAATATGCATCAGAAACCACAACGTGAGCATGTGAAGGCATGTTATAGATGCAATGGCGATCACCTGGCGAGGGAATGCAGGTTTCTGGAGGAAAAGTGCCACAAATGTGGGAAAAAAGGACATATAAAACGTGCATGCAGGGCAAAAGCAATCGTGGAGGAATACAAACCAAAAGGGGGAGAAAAGCAAAACCTAGGAAGAGAAGTGAAAAAACAGGGAGCACATCACATCAGTGGAGAAGCTGAGAAAGAAGACAACATGTTCATAATGCATAGTATGCTAGAGAACATTCCAAAAGTGGATCCTATCACTTTGCAACTGACAGTAAATGACTCTAAGGTCAACTTTGAAGTGGATACAGGATGCGGCGTAACCATAATGAACAGGGAGGAGTACTCAAAATTGTGGAACCGTGCAAAAGTTCTAGAGTTAAATTCTTGCTCTATGCAGCTTAAAACATATACCGGTGAATGAGTGGCGACATTGGGTACAGCTACTGTAACTGTGCAACACAGGGACACCGTGGAACAGCTACCTGTAGTTGTAGTATCGGGTTCTGGACCAAACTTGTTAGGTCGGGGCTGGATACAAGAACTTAATTGGGGAGCAATAAATCAAATGGAGGGAGGCAAACAGTTGTCTTTGCAAGAAGTGTTGCTTGAACATGAGAACGTGTTCAAGGAAGAACTTGGCACATTTAATGGCCCCCCAGCTAAGATTTATGTAGACAAGGAGGCACTGCCAAGGTTTTTTAAACAACGACCTGTGCCGTATGCCATGAAACCGAAGGTAGAGGCTGAGCTTGACCGTCTTTTGAGAGAGAACATTCTGGAACCCGTGAAATGTTCAGAATGGGCAGCTCCCATTGTACCTGTTTTAAAACTGGACAATTCGGTAAGACTCTGTGGAGATTATAAATTGACAGTAAATAGGGTGTCTAAACTAGAACAGTATCCTATTCCCAAAACAGAGGATCTCTTTGCAAACCTGGCTGGAGGGAAGAAATTCACGAAGCTGGATATGAGTCATGCATACTTGCAGATTACACTGGATGAGGAATCCAAGAAGTATGTAACCATAAATACACACAAGAGTTTGTTTACCTATAACCGCTTACCATTCGGTGTCTCATCTAGTCCAGCTATTTTCCAGAGGACTATCGAGGGTGTACTGCAAGGGATCCCACATGTTTCAATCTATCTGGATGACATTCTGGTGACGGGAAGAACCGACCAGGAGCATCTGAGCACTCTGAGAGAGGTACTACAAAGATTGGATAAGGCTGGGTTACGGCTCAAGAGGAGTAAGTGCACTTTCCTGGGGAATGAGGCCGTATTCCTGGGACACAGAGTGGACGCCACCGGGCTCCATCCAGTCAAGGAGAAGGTGCAAGCATTGCAGGAGGCCCCAGCTCCTACCAATGTGACTGAGTTAAAAGCTTACCTGGGACTGCTAAACTATTATAACAGATTTTTACCAAACTTGGCAACATTGTTAGCACCTCTTCACAAACTTCTGTGCAAGGAAACACAGTGGCAGTGGGAAGAGGAACAGAGGGTTTCATTTGAACAGTCCAAGAAACTGATGCTGTCCTCGGATGTGCTGGTTCACTACAATGCAGAGAATGACATCCTTCTTTCTTGTGATGCTTCACCTTACGGGGTGGGGGTGGTTCTTTCACACAGCTTGGAAGATGGAACAGAAAGACCAATAAGGTTTATGTCTCGAACTCTGACACCAGCAAAAAAAAAACTATTCCCAGTTAGATAAAGAGGGGTTAGCAGTAATGTTTGGGTTACAGAGGTTTCACAAGTACATATATGGCAGGAAATTCACCATATGCACCAATCATAAACCTCTTCTATCTCTTTTTAATGAAATGAAGGCAGTACCACAGATGGTGTCACCCCGGATCCAGAGGTGGGCAGTGACGTTAAGGGCATATGAGTATGTCATCGTTTACAAGGTGGGCAAGTACCATGGGAACGCAGATGCCTTGAGCCGTCTTCCACTGCCAGGTACACCTATCTGTGCAGCTCCAGAGGACAGAGTTTTGATGTTGGAGGACACGGACACGACAATTGTGACCGCAGATCAAGTAAGGACATGGACCGGTAAAGATCCAGTATTGTCTAGAGTCCGGGAATATGTGATGAGGGGTTGGCCACAGCGTCCGGAAGGGACTGATTTCACACCTTACAGTGTCAGGAAGACAGAGCTGAGTGTACAGGATGGTTGCGTGTTGTGGGGAGCACGAGTGATTATTCCACAGCCAGCACGACAGTCTATCCTAGTGCAACTACATCAGTGTCATCCTGGAGTTTCGTGTATGAAAGCCTTGGCAAGGAGTTACTTGTGGTGGCCAAAGCTAGATGAGGAGATAGAAAATCTAGTCAAGACATGCAGCACTTGTCAAGTACACAGGAAGGCACCAGCAGCGGCTCCTCTCCACCCCTGGGAGTGGCCGGATAGACCATGGAGAAGATTACATGTAGATTATGCGGGTCCATTCATGGGAAAGATGTTCCTCATAATCATTGATGCACATTCCAAATGGATGGATGTGTATCCTGTAAATTCTGCTTCATCTACTGTTACTATAGACTGCCTGCGTAGGAGTTTTAGTAATCAAGGGCTACCGGAGATCATAGTAAGTGACAATGCCACGTGTTTTGTGAGTACAGAAACAAAAGAGTTAATGAGAAACAATGGCATAGTGCACGTGACCTCAGCTCCATATCATCCGTCTTCAAATGGACTTGCAGAGAGAGCCGTACAAACATTTAAGGAGATGATGAAAAAAAGTGCGGAAGGGAGTTTGGCAACCAAGGTGTCATGAGTTCTGTTCAGCTACAGAATAACACCTCAATCTACCACAGGACTCTCTCCTGCTGAGCTGTTGTTAGGACGTCAACTACGCTCCACTCTTGACCTGGTTCACCCAGATCTAAAAAGGAAGGTGGAAAACCAACAAATCAAACAAAAGGAGAACCATGACAGAAGGACAAAGAGCCGCAGTTTTGGAGAAGGAGATGCGGTCCTTACCTGGAATTTCAGTTATGGTCCAAAATGGATTCCTGGCGTCATAGACTCAATGACCGGTCCAGTATCATATACGGTCATGGTGGGAACTGGTCAGGTAGTATGTAGACATGTAGATCAGATACTGACCAGACAAGGGGAAATCGAACTGGAGGTTCCAGAGGAGATGTCGGAGGACAAGTTGGCCCCCAGTTATCCAAATGCATCGGTGGTACCAACACCACGAACAGAGCCAGTTCCATCTGGACCCCTTCGTCAAGAGGAAACCATCGTAGCAGAGTCAGATACTCTGAGTACTGCTCAGGAGCAGCAGGTGGCTCTACCACAACCAAGCAGGGACTTGACTGTAAGACGTTCACCAAGGTCTCGCAAGCGACCAGAGAGATTGATAACGACCTGCTAGATTCGTTCAGTATGGACTATCATTAAAGGAGTTTCCTTATGGGACTTTTTTTAAGAATGTTGTTAAGAAATTAATGTAAACTTAAGAGGGGGGGATATAGTAATCTGGGATGTAATGTTTAAGTTATCCACCAGATGGAGCCAAAGATTAAGGGATCATATTCACCAGTGTTTAAGGTAATGTCCTGGTACACCAGTTAGTATGGTAATGTGGCATTGCATTATGGGTATAACTCAGAGGTGAATCCTCCATCTTGGCTCATGCAGTTAGAAATACTGTGTTTTGCTTGCAGCCTGTAAGAGATGTTTCTCTGCTACACCGTATAATTAAACAGTTGGGTTTTGTTCCTTATATCTCGCTTATCTCAGTTTCGGATCTTACCACTTGGATATCACATAGGCTGCAATCATCATTCAGAACTAATACACATTGGCTGCAATCATCATTCAGAGTTAATACACATTGGCTGCAGTCATCATTCAGAATTAATACACATTGGCTGCAGTGATCATTCAGAACTACCAAACATTGCCTGCAATCATCATTCAGAACTACCACAGATTGCCTGCAATCATCATTTGGAACTAATACATATTGGCTGCAGACATCATTCAGAACTAGTGTACATTGGCTGCAATCATCATTCAGGTCTACCTCACATTGGCTGCAATCATCATTCAGAACTAATACACATCGTCTGCAATCATCATTCAGAACTACTACACATTTGCTGCAGTCATCATTCAGAACTAATACACATTGGCTGCAATCATTATTCAGAACTAATGCACATTGGCTGCAATCATCATTCAGAACTACCACACATTGGCTGCAGTCATCATTCAGAACTAATACACGTAGGCTGCAATCATCATTCAGAACTACCAAACATTGGCTGCAATCATCATTCACAACTAATACATATTGGCTCCTGTCATCATTCAGAACTACCACACATTGCCTGCAATCATCATTCAGAACTAATACACATTGGCTGCAAGCATCATTCACAACTAATACATATTGGCTGCAGACATCATTCAGAACTACCAAACATTGCCTGCAATCATCATTCAGAAGTACCACACATTGGCTGCAGTCATCATTCAGAACTACTACACATTGGCTGCAATCATTATTCAGAACTAATACACATTGGCTGCGGTCATCATTCAGAACTAATACACATTGGCTGCAATCATCATTCAAAACTACTACACGTTTGCTGCAGTCATCATTCAGAACTAGTGCACATTGGTTGCAATCATCATTCAGAACTAATGCACATTGGCTGCAATCAATATTCAGAACTAATACACATTGGCTGCAGACATCATTCAGAACTACCAAACATTGGCTGCAATCATCATTCAGAACAAATGCACATTGGCTGCAGTCATCATTCAGAAATAAGACACATTGGCTGCAGTCATCATTCAGAAGTAATGCACATTGGCTGCAATCAGCATTCAGAACTACTACACATTACATGCAATTGTGGCGGTACTACCGAGTGTCCCTTACTTATATTGTACATAATTCACTTTAACTTACCTTTGTATGTATATAACTTACCTGTTTGGGCCGTTGCCCCTTTAACTTACCTGTTTGGGCCGTTGACCCTTTAAGAAGCGACCTAATGCGCTGATATCGTGTCACGCATCACACCTAAACGCATCGGCCGCCGGCCTAGTTCGGCCGTCCGCTCCCTCGATGGTCGCAACGGCCAGTCACAGTGCCGGGTGCCTCTCGCGCTCGCGACTTCAGCTGCAACGGCCAGCCTCAGTGCTGGGTAGACGCGTCGACGTATCGATGCAGGTCACGTGACCGCCCCAAGCGTGGGCAAACGCGACGACGTCACGTCGCGAGTCATGTGACGCCCCAAATGCGGACAACGTGATGACGTCATCACGCAATCCACAGGACTGTGAACTCAGTCCTCATGGCGTCCCCGCTGGGACAAGACCTACCTGCTGGCTCTCCTGCATTCATTTGTATCGTCGCTGTATTCCATCTATTTTCTGTATTAAAGAACTTATTTATTGTTCTCCTGAAGTCGAACTCGATTATTTAGTAGGCAATTCGTCCAATACCTACCTAGATGAACACGAATCGCTACATTGGTGGCCCGACGACGTGAGTACGGGAGCTCATCAATACCTACATTGGTGAACCTGTATCCGTGAACGTTTTTCACGGAAGCAAGGCGCAGCCTGAACCTCGTCTTCTCAGAAGACGACCGACGAACAACCGAAGAACAGCAACCAACGAACACCAGTTCCTACATTGGCGACCCCGGCTTTGCGAACGTATTCGCAAAGGAAGCGCAGCCTGGAGGTGATCCCGTTTTTCACCGACAAAACGCAGCTCGACCCCGATTTTTGTGAACAATTTTCACAAAAGAATCATGCCATGGAAGCACCAGCCATTTCGCTGTCGCTACCGCAATTCAGGGAGAAACAACCGCCCTCGTGCTTTGTAAAGGTAGAAGCCCTGTTCGCCGAGAACATCGATGCGGCGCAGACCACGCACTTGCTTACGGTCTCCGTATTCGACTTTTCTACCGCCAAGCGGGTCGTCCGCCTCTACGTCCAACGCAACAGCAAGTATAAATCTCTCCAAGCGCGGGGTACAGCATGTTCGGGCCCACAAGATTGGAGCACGCCCTGCGGGGATACCACGAGGACTCACCCCCGCGAACCACGAGGACTCGCTCCTCACGACCCACGAGGACTCGCTCCTCACGAACCATGAGGACGCACTCCTCACGCACCGCGAGGACCCCTCCCTCGCGAACCATGAGGACCCATCCCTCGTGAAACACGAAGACTCATTCCCCGCCGACGACGCACCAGCCCATCAGCCTGCTGGTTGTGTAACCTACCACAATTTTCGGCGAGAAAGAGAAGCGTGCCGCCTTCTCGGTAGTTTTTCCACTAAGTCCACAATAACTAGAAGCGTTGCCGCCCTCCAGGCAGTTTACCCCTACCGAAATCAACAACAACCCGGACCATTGCCGCCCTTTCTCCAGTTTTCCCCTCAACAAACATCTACTGATGCTGCAAACGTCGAGGACGAGTCCAACGGGCATCCCGTGGCCGCGATTGGCCACGTGAAAGTTGCTGTCCTCACCGATCACTGATCAACACAGCAACTGTTCACTCTCTGTTGTGTTACTGTCGTAGCACTACGGCACGCACCATTCCGTGCGTTCCAGTCTCCCGAAGACTTCGCTCCCCTGTCGGCGAGTTCACCGACGTCGCCCATCAAGTCCTTCTGGATCACCTGTTCGGCGTTCCTGCAGATTTCGTCAGAACAAGGACTTGTTCCAACATCAACAGAGTGATCATCCGCGTCCGCTCAACCTGCCCGTCACTCTGACAAGGCCTGCTGTTTCGCCCCATCTCCACAGTCCTTCGCCTGATGGATATGTTTTATTCGCCACGACGCGCGTAAGGATCCGCTCACAACCAGCATCTTTAGACTTCGCCCGCCAAGTCGAGACAGCACGCCCGCCGAGACCACCAGCTCGTCAGACCATCTCATCTTTGGACTTTCGTTAAAGCGAATTCTGGGGGGGCGTATGTGGCGGTACTACTGAGTGTCCCTTACTTATATTGTACATAATTCACTTTATCTTACCTATGTATGTATATAACTTACCTGTTTGGGCCGTTGCCCCTTTAACGTACCTGTTTGGGCCGTTGCCCCTTTAAGAAGCGACCTAACGCGCTGACGTCACGTCACGCATCACATGACGCACCTAAACGCGTCGGCCGCCGGCCTAGTTCGGCCATCCACTCCCTCGACAGTCGCAACTGCCAATCACAGTGCTGGGTGCCTCTCGCGCTCGCGACTTCGGCCGCAACGGCCAGCCTCAGTGCCGGGTAGACGCGTCGACGTATCGACGCGGGTCACATGACTGCCCCAAGCGTGGGCAAACTCGTGAGTCATGTGACGCACCAAGCACGGGAAATGCGGACAATGTGATGATGTCATGACGCGAACGTGATGATGTCATCACACAATCCACAGGACTGCGAACTCAGTCCTCGTGGCGTCCCCGCTGGGACAAGACCTACCTGCTGGCTCTCCTGCATCCATCTGTATCGTCGCTGTATTCCATCTGTTTTCTGCATTAAAGAACTTATTTATTGTTCTCCTGAAGTCGAACTCGATTATTTAGTAGGCAATTCGTCCAAAACGTTCCTAGATAAACACGAATCGCTGCACAATCATCATTCAGAACTAATGCACATTGGCTGCAGTCAACATTCAAACAACCACACATTGGCTCCAATCATCATTCAGAACTAATACACATTGGCTGCAATCATCATTCAGAACTACCACACATTGGCTGCAATCATTCAGAACTAATAGACATTGGCTGAAATCATCATTCAGAACTAACACACTTTGGCTGCAATCAATATTCAGAACTACTACACATTGGCTGCAATCATCATTCAGAACTAATACACATTGGCTGCAATCATCATTCAGAACTAATGCACATTGGCTGCAGTCATCATTCAGAACTAATACACATTGGCTGCAATCATCATTCAGAACTACCACAGATTGGCTGCAATCATCATTCAGAACTAATACACATTGGCTGCAATCATTATACAGAACTAATACACATTGGCTGCAATCATCATTCAGAACTACCACACCTTGGCTGCAGACATCATTCAGAACTACAAAACATTGGCTGCAATCATCATACAGAACTAGCACACATTGCCTGCAATCATTCAGAACTAATACACTTTGGCTGCAATCATCATTCAGAACTAATACATATTGGTTGCAATCATCATTCAGAACTAATACATATTGGTTGCAATCATCATTCAGAACTAATGCACATTGGCTGCAATCATCATTCAGAACTAATGCACATTGGCTGCAATCATCATTCTGAACTACGACACATTAGCTGCAATCATCATTCAGATCTAATACACATTGGCTGCATTCATTCAGAACTAATAGACATTGGCTGAAATCATCATTCAGAACTAATACACTTTGGCGGCAGACATCATTCAGAACTATTACACATTGGCTGCAACCATCATTCAGAACTAATACACATTGGCTGCAAACAATATTCAGAACTAATACACATTGGCTGCAGTCATGATTCTGAAATAAGACACATTGGCTGCAGACATCATTCAGAACTACAAAACATTGGCTGCAGACATCATTTAGAACTACAAAACATTGGCTGCAATCATCATTCAGAACTACCACACATTGGCTGCAGACATCATTCAGATCTACCAAACATTGGCTGCAGCCATCATTCAGAAGTAATGCACATTGGCTGCAATCATCATTCAGAAGTAATGCACATTGGCTGCATTCATCATTCAGAACTAATACACATTGGCTGCAATCATCACTCAGAACTAATGCACATTGGCTGCAATCATCATTCAGAAATAAGATACGTTGGCTGCTATCATCATTCAGAACTAATGCACATTGGCTGCAATCATCATTCAGAAATAAGATACGTTGGCTGCAGTCATCATTCAGAACCCTATGGGGAACATGCATTCCATTGTACTTGTTACATATGGCAAATATATCTGAGCTGAATCTGAATCTGAATCTAATACACATTGACTGCAGTCATTATTCAGAACTAATACACATTGGCTGCAATCATCATTCAGAACTACTGCAAATTGGCTGCAGTCATCATTCAGAACTAATACACATTGGCTGCAATCATCATTCAGAACTAATACACATTGGCTACAATCATCATTCAGAACTAATACAGATTGGCTGCAATCATCATTCAGAACTAATACACATTGGCTGCAATCATTATTCAGAACTAATTCACATTAGCTGCAATCATTATTCAGAACTAATACACATTGGCTGCAATCATCATTCAGAACTAATGCACATTGGCTGCAATCATCATTCAGAACTACCACATATTGGCTGCAATCATTCAGAACTAATACACTTTGGCTGCAATCATCATTCAGAACTAATACACATTGGTTGCAATCGTCATTCAGAACTACCACACCTTGGCTTCAGACATCATTCAGAACTACAAAACATTGGCTGCAATCATCATTCAGAACTAGCACACATTGCCTGCAATCATTCAGAACTAATACACTTAGGCTGCAATCATCATTCAGAACTAATACATATTGGTTGCAATCATCATTCAGAACTACCACACATTGGCTGCAGACATCATTCAGATCTACCAAACACTGGCTGTAGTCATCATTCAGAACTAATACACTTTGGCTGCAATCATCAATCAGAACTAATGCACATTGGCTGCAGTCAACATTCAAACTACCACACATTGGCTGCAATCATAATTCAGATCTGATACACATTGGCTGCAATCATCATTCAGAACTAATGCACAATGGCTGCTGCATCATTCAGAACAACCACACATTGGCTGCAATCATCATTCAGAACTACCTCACATTGGCTGCAATCATTCAGAACTAATACACAGTGGCTGCAATCATTATTCAGAACTGACACACATTGGCTGCAATCGTCATTCAGAAATAAAACACATTGGCTGCAGTCATCATTCAGAACTATTACATATTGGCTTCAATCAATATTCAGAACTAATACAGATTGGCTGCAATCATCATTCAGAACTAATACACATTGGCTGCAATCATTATTCAGAACTAATACACATTAGCTGCAATCATTATTCAGAAATAATACACATTGGCTGCAATCATCATTCAGAACTAATGCACATTGGCTGCAATCATCATTCAGAACTAATACACATTGGCTGCAATCATCATTCAGAACTAATACACATTGGCTGCAATCATCATTCCGAACTACCACACATTGGCTGTAATCATCATTCAGAAATAATGCACATTGGCTGCAATCATCATTCAGAACTAATACATATTGGCTGCAGTGATCATTCAGAACTACCAAACATTGGCTGCAATCATCATTCAGAACTAATACACATTGGTTGCAATCATCATTCAGAACTACCACACATTGGCTGCAGACATCATTCAGATCTACCAAACATTGGCTGCAGTCATCATTCAGAACTAATACACTTTGGCTGCAATCATCATTCAGAACTAATGCACATTGGCTGCAGTCAACATTCAAACTACCACACATTGGCTGCAATCATAATTCAGATCTGATACACATTGGCTGCAATCATCATTCAGAACTAATGCCCAATGGCTGCTGCATCATTCAGAACAACCACACATTGGCTGCAATCATCATTCAGAACTACCACACATTGGCTGCAGTCATTCAGAACTAATACACATTGGCTGAAATCATCATTCAGAACTAATGCACATTGGCTGCAGACATCATTCAGATCTACCAAACATTGGCTGCAGCCATCATTCAGAAGTAATGCACATTGGCTGCAATCATCATTCAGTACTAATACACGTTGGCTGCAGTCATGATTCAGAAATAAGACGCATTGGCTACAGTCATCATTCAGAAATAATACACATTGGCTGCAGTCATCATTCAGAAGTAATGCACATTGGCTGCAGTCATCATTCAGAAGTAATGCACATTGGCTGCAATCATCATTCAGAAATAAGATACGTTGGCTGCAGTCATCATTCAGAACCCTACGGGGAACATGCATTCCATTGTACTTGTTACATATGGCAAATATATCTAATCTGAATCTGAATCTGAATCTAATACACATTGACTGCAGTCATTATTCAGAACTAATACACATTGGCTGCAGTCATCATTCAGAACTAATACACATTGGCTGCAATCATCATTCAGAACTAATACACATTGGCTGCAATCATCATTCAGAACTAATACACATTGGCTACAATCATCATTCAGAACTAATACAGATTGGCTGCAATCATCATTCAGAACTAATACACATTGGCTGCAATCATTATTCAGAACTAATTCACATTAGCTGCAATCATTATTCAGAACTAATACACATTGGCTGCAATCATCATTCAGAACTAATGCACATTGGCTGCAATCATCATTCAGAACTACCACATATTGGCTGCAATCATTCAGAACTAATACACTTTGGCTGCAATCATCATTCAGAACTAATACACATTGGTTGCAATCGTCATTCAGAACTACCACACCTTGGCTGCAGACATCATTCAGAACTACAAAACATTGGCTGCAATCATCATTCAGAACTAGCACACATTGCCTGCAATCATTCAGAACTAATACACTTTGGCTGCAATCATCATTCAGAACTAATACATATTGGTTGCAATCATCATTCAGAACTACCACACATTGGCTGCAGACATCATTCAGATCTACCAAACACTGGCTGTAGTCATCATTCAGAACTAATACACTTTGGCTGCAATCATCATTCAGAACTAATGCACATTGGCTGCAGTCAACATTCAAACTACCACACATTGGCTGCAATCATAATTCAGATCTGATACACATTGGCTGCAATCATCATTCAGAACTAATGCACAATGGCTGCTGCATCATTCAGAACAACCACACATTGGCTGCAATCATCATTCAGAACTACCTCACATTGGCTGCAATCATTCAGAACTAATGCACATTGGCTGCAATCATCATTCAGAACTAATACATATTGGCTGCAGTGATCATTCAGAACTACCAAACATTGGCTGCAATCATCATTCAGAACTAATACATATTGGTTGCAATCATCATTCAGAACTACCACACATTGGCTGCAGACATCATTCAGATCTACCAAACATTGGCTGCAGTCATCATTCAGAACTAATACACTTTGGCTGCAATCATCATTCAGAACTAATGCACATTGGCTGCAGTCAACATTCAAACTACCACACATTGGCTGCAATCATAATTCAGATCTGATACACATTGGCTGCAATCATCATTCAGAACTAATGCCCAATGGCTGCTGCATCATTCAGAACAACCACACATTGGCTGCAATCATCATTCAGAACTACCACACATTGGCTGCAGTCATTCAGAACTAATACACATTGGCTGAAATCATCATTCAGAACTAATGCACATTGGCTGCAGACATCATTCAGATCTACCAAACATTGGCTGCAGCCATCATTCAGAAGTAATGCACATTGGCTGCAATCATCATTCAGTACTAATACACGTTGGCTGCAGTCATGATTCAGAAATAAGACGCATTGGCTACAGTCATCATTCAGAAATAATACACATTGGCTGCAGTCATCATTCAGAAGTAATGCACATTGGCTGCAGTCATCATTCAGAAGTAATGCACATTGGCTGCAATCATCATTCAGAAATAAGATACGTTGGCTGCAGTCATCATTCAGAACCCTACGGGGAACATGCATTCCATTGTACTTGTTACATATGGCAAATATATCTAATCTGAATCTGAATCTGAATCTAATACACATTGACTGCAGTCATTATTCAGAACTAATACACATTGGCTGCAGTCATCATTCAGAACTAATACACATTGGCTGCAATCATCATTCAGAACTAATACACATTGGCTGCAATCATCATTCCGAACTACCACACATTGGCTGTAATCATCATTCAGAACTAATGCACATTGGCTGCAATCATCATTCAGAACTAATACATATTGGCTGCAGTGATCATTCAGAACTACCAAACATTGGCTGCAATCATCATTCAGAACTAATACACATTGGTTGCAATCATCATTCAGAACTACCACACATTGGCTGCAGACATCATTCAGATCTACCAAACATTGGCTGCAGTCATCATTCAGAACTAATACACTTTGGCTGCAATCATCATTCAGAACTAGCACACATTGCCTGCAATCATTCAGAACTAATACACTTTGGCTGCAATCATCATTCAGAACTAATAAACATTACCTGCAATCATCATTCAGAACTAATGCACATTGGCTGCAGACATCATTCAGATCTACCAAACATTGGCTGCAGCCATCATTCAGAACTAATACACATTGGCTGCAATCATCATTCAGAACTAGCACACATTGCCTGCAATCATTCAGAACTAATACACTTTGGCTGCAATCATCATTCAGAACTAATACACATTGGCTGCAATCATCATTCAGAACTCGCACACATTGCCTGCAATCATTCAGAACTAATGCACATTGGCTGCAATCATCATTCAGAACTAATGCACATTGGCTGCAGTCAATATTCAAACAACCACACATTGGATGCAATCATCATTCAGATCTAATACACATTGGCTGCAATCATCATTCAGAACTAATGCACAATGGCAGCATTCATCATTCAGAACAACCACACATTGGCTGCAATCATCTTTCAGAACTACCACACATTGGCTGCAATCATTGAGAACTAATACACATTGGCTGCAATCATTATTCAGAACTGACACACATTGGCTGCAATCGTCATTCAGAAATAAAACACATTTGCTGCAGTCATCATTCAGAGCTATTACACATTGGCTGCAATCATCATTCAGAACTAATACACATTGGCTGCAATCATCATTCAGAACTAATACACATTGGCTACAATCATCATTCAGAACTAATACAGATTGGCTGCAATCATCATTCAGAACTAATACACATTGGCTGCAATCATTATTCAGAACTAATTCACATTAGCTGCAATCATTATTCAGAACTAATACACATTGGCTGCAATCATCATTCAGAACTAATGCACATTGGCTGCAATCATCATTCAGAACTACCACATATTGGCTGCAATCATTCAGAACTAATACACTTTGGCTGCAATCATCATTCAGAACTAATACACATTGGTTGCAATCGTCATTCAGAACTACCACACCTTGGCTGCAGACATCATTCAGAACTACAAAACATTGGCTGCAATCATCATTCAGAACTAGCACACATTGCCTGCAATCATTCAGAACTAATACACTTTGGCTGCAATCATCATTCAGAACTAATACATATTGGTTGCAATCATCATTCAGAACTACCACACATTGGCTGCAGACATCATTCAGATCTACCAAACACTGGCTGTAGTCGTCATTCAGAACTAATACACTTTGGCTGCAATCATCATTCAGAACTAATGCACATTGGCTGCAGTCAACATTCAAACTACCACACATTGGCTGCAATCATAATTCAGATCTGATACACATTGGCTGCAATCATCATTCAGAACTAATGCACAATGGCTGCTGCATCATTCAGAACAACCACACATTGGCTGCAATCATCATTCAGAACTACCTCACATTGGCTGCAATCATTCAGAACTAATACACAGTGGCTGCAATCATTATTCAGAACTGACACACATTGGCTGCAATCGTCATTCAGAAATAAAACACATTGGCTGCAGTCATCATTCAGAACTATTACATATTGGCTTCAATCAATATTCAGAACTAATACAGATTGGCTGCAATCATCATTCAGAACTAATACACATTGGCTGCAATCATTATTCAGAACTAATACACATTAGCTGCAATCATTATTCAGAACTAATACACATTGGCTGCAATCATCATTCAGAACTAATGCACATTGGCTGCAATCATCATTCAGAACTAATACACATTGGCTGCAATCATCATTCAGAACTAATACACATTGGCTGCAATCATCATTCCGAACTACCACACATTGGCTGTAATCATCATTCAGAACTAATGCACATTGGCTGCAATCATCATTCAGAACTAATACATATTGGCTGCAGTGATCATTCAGAACTACCAAACATTGGCTGCAATCATCATTCAGAACTAATACATATTGGTTGCAATCATCATTCAGAACTACCACACATTGGCTGCAGACATCATTCAGATCTACCAAACATTGGCTGCAGTCATCATTCAGAACTAATACACTTTGGCTGCAATCATCATTCAGAACTAATGCACATTGGCTGCAGTCAACATTCAAACTACCACACATTGGCTGCAATCATAATTCAGATCTGATACACATTGGCTGCAATCATCATTCAGAACTAATGCCCAATGGCTGCTGCATCATTCAGAACAACCACACATTGGCTGCAATCATCATTCAGAACTACCACACATTGGCTGCAGTCATTCAGAACTAATACACATTGGCTGAAATCATCATTCAGAACTAATGCACATTGGCTGCAGACATCATTCAGATCTACCAAACATTGGCTGCAGCCATCATTCAGAAGTAATGCACATTGGCTGCAATCATCATTCAGTACTAATACACGTTGGCTGCAGTCATGATTCAGAAATAAGACGCATTGGCTACAGTCATCATTCAGAAATAATACACATTGGCTGCAGTCATCATTCAGAAGTAATGCACATTGGCTGCAGTCATCATTCAGAAGTAATGCACATTGGCTGCAATCATCATTCAGAAATAAGATACGTTGGCTGCAGTCATCATTCAGAACCCTACGGGGAACATGCATTCCATTGTACTTGTTACATATGGCAAATATATCTAATCTGAATCTGAATCTGAATCTAATACACATTGACTGCAGTCATTATTCAGAACTAATACACATTGGCTGCAGTCATCATTCAGAACTAATACACATTGGCTGCAATCATCATTCAGAACTAATACACATTGGCTGCAATCATCATTCAGAACTAATACACATTGGCTGCAATCATCATTCCGAACTACCACACATTGGCTGTAATCATCATTCAGAACTAATGCACATTGGCTGCAATCATCATTCAGAACTAATACATATTGGCTGCAGTGATCATTCAGAACTACCAAACATTGGCTGCAATCATCATTCAGAACTAATACACATTGGTTGCAATCATCATTCAGAACTACCACACATTGGCTGCAGACATCATTCAGATCTACCAAACATTGGCTGCAGTCATCATTCAGAACTAATACACTTTGGCTGCAATCATCATTCAGAACTAGCACACATTGCCTGCAATCATTCAGAACTAATACACTTTGGCTGCAATCATCATTCAGAACTAATAAACATTACCTGCAATCATCATTCAGAACTAATGCACATTGGCTGCAGACATCATTCAGATCTACCAAACATTGGCTGCAGCCATCATTCAGAACTAATACACATTGGCTGCAATCATCATTCAGAACTAGCACACATTGCCTGCAATCATTCAGAACTAATACACTTTGGCTGCAATCATCATTCAGAACTAATACACATTGGCTGCAATCATCATTCAGAACTCGCACACATTGCCTGCAATCATTCAGAACTAATGCACATTGGCTGCAATCATCATTCAGAACTAATGCACATTGGCTGCAGTCAATATTCAAACAACCACACATTGGATGCAATCATCATTCAGATCTAATACACATTGGCTGCAATCATCATTCAGAACTAATGCACAATGGCAGCATTCATCATTCAGAACAACCACACATTGGCTGCAATCATCTTTCAGAACTACCACACATTGGCTGCAATCATTGAGAACTAATACACATTGGCTGCAATCATTATTCAGAACTGACACACATTGGCTGCAATCGTCATTCAGAAATAAAACACATTTGCTGCAGTCATCATTCAGAGCTATTACACATTGGCTGCAATCATTATTCAGAACTAATACAGATTGGCTGCAACCATCATTCAGAACTACCACACATTTTCTGCATTCATCATTTAGAACTAATACACATTGGCTGCAGTCAACATTCAGAAATAATACACATTCGCTGCAATCATCATTCAGAATTGATACACAATGGCTGCAATCATCATTCAGAACTACCGCACATTGGTTCCAGTCATCATTCATAACTAATACACATTGGCTGCAGTCATCATTCAGAACTGATACACATTGGCTGCAATCATCATTCAGAACTAAAACATATTGGCTGCAATCATCATTCAGAACTACCGCACATTGGCTACAATCATCATTCAAAACTAATACACGTTGGTTGCCCTCATCATTCAGAACTACTACACATTGGCTGCAATCATCATTCAGAACTAATACACATTGGCTACAGTCATCATTAAAAACTTATACACATTGGCAGTCATCATTCAGAACTAATACGCATTGGTTGCAATCATCATTCAGGGCTAATACACATTGGTTGCAGTCATCATTAAAAACTAATACACATTGGCTGCAGTCATCATTCAGAACTACCACACATTGGCTGCAATCATTCAGAACTAATAGACATTGGCTGAAATCATCATTCAGAACTAACACACTTTGGCTGCAATCAATATTCAGAACTACTACACATTGGCTGCAATCATCATTCAGAACTAATACACATTGGCTGCAATCATCATTCAGAACTAATGCACATTGGCTGCAATCATTATACAGAACTAATACACATTGGCTGCAATCATCATTCAGAACTACCACACCTTGGCTGCAGACATCATTCAGAACTACAAAACATTGGCTGCAATCATCATACAGAACTAGCACACATTGCCTGCAATCATTCAGAACTAATACACTTTGGCTGCAATCATCATTCAGAACTAATACATATTGGTTGCAATCATCATTCAGAACTAATGCACATTGGCTGCAATCATCATTCAGAACTAATGCACATTGGCTGCAATCATCATTCTGAACTACGACACATTAGCTGCAATCATCATTCAGATCTAATACACATTGGCTGCATTCATTCAGAACTAATAGACATTGGCTGAAATCATCATTCAGAACTAATACACTTTGGCGGCAGACATCATTCAGAACTATTACACATTGGCTGCAACCATCATTCAGAACTAATACACATTGGCTG
Organism: Somniosus microcephalus; assembly: GCF_052327205.1. NCBI lineage: Eukaryota > Metazoa > Chordata > Chondrichthyes > Squaliformes > Somniosidae > Somniosus > Somniosus microcephalus. Next base: position 208,371,182 of record NC_140995.1, on the reverse strand, counting down.
CAAACAATATTCAGAACTAATACACATTGGCTGCAGTCATGATTCTGAAATAAGACACATTGGCTGCAGACATCATTCAGAACTACAAAACATTGGCTGCAGACATCATTTAGAACTACAAAACATTGGCTGCAATCATCATTCAGAACTACCACACATTGGCTGCAGACATCATTCAGATCTACCAAACATTGGCTGCAGCCATCATTCAGAAGTAATGCACATTGGCTGCAATCATCATTCAGAAGTAATGCACATTGGCTGCATTCATCATTCAGAACTAATACACATTGGCTGCAATCATCACTCAGAACTAATGCACATTGGCTGCAATCATCATTCAGAAATAAGATACGTTGGCTGCTATCATCATTCAGAACTAATGCACATTGGCTGCAATCATCATTCAGAAATAAGATACGTTGGCTGCAGTCATCATTCAGAACCCTATGGGGAACATGCATTCCATTGTACTTGTTACATATGGCAAATATATCTGAGCTGAATCTGAATCTGAATCTAATACACATTGACTGCAGTCATTATTCAGAACTAATACACATTGGCTGCAATCATCATTCAGAACTACTGCAAATTGGCTGCAGTCATCATTCAGAACTAATACACATTGGCTGCAATCATCATTCAGAACTAATACACATTGGCTACAATCATCATTCAGAACTAATACAGATTGGCTGCAATCATCATTCAGAACTAATACACATTGGCTGCAATCATTATTCAGAACTAATTCACATTAGCTGCAATCATTATTCAGAACTAATACACATTGGCTGCAATCATCATTCAGAACTAATGCACATTGGCTGCAATCATCATTCAGAACTACCACATATTGGCTGCAATCATTCAGAACTAATACACTTTGGCTGCAATCATCATTCAGAACTAATACACATTGGTTGCAATCGTCATTCAGAACTACCACACCTTGGCTGCAGACATCATTCAGAACTACAAAACATTGGCTGCAATCATCATTCAGAACTAGCACACATTGCCTGCAATCATTCAGAACTAATACACTTAGGCTGCAATCATCATTCAGAACTAATACATATTGGTTGCAATCATCATTCAGAACTACCACACATTGGCTGCAGACATCATTCAGATCTACCAAACACTGGCTGTAGTCATCATTCAGAACTAATACACTTTGGCTGCAATCATCATTCAGAACTAATGCACATTGGCTGCAGTCAACATTCAAACTACCACACATTGGCTGCAATCATAATTCAGATCTGATACACATTGGCTGCAATCATCATTCAGAACTAATGCACAATGGCTGCTGCATCATTCAGAACAACCACACATTGGCTGCAATCATCATTCAGAACTACCTCACATTGGCTGCAATCATTCAGAACTAATACACAGTGGCTGCAATCATTATTCAGAACTGACACACATTGGCTGCAATCGTCATTCAGAAATAAAACACATTGGCTGCAGTCATCATTCAGAACTATTACATATTGGCTTCAATCAATATTCAGAACTAATACAGATTGGCTGCAATCATTATTCAGAACTAATACACATTAGCTGCAATCATTATTCAGAACTAATACACATTGGCTGCAATCATCATTCAGAACTAATGCACATTGGCTGCAATCATCATTCAGAACTAATACACATTGGCTGCAATCATCATTCAGAACTAATACACATTGGCTGCAATCATCATTCCGAACTACCACACATTGGCTGTAATCATCATTCAGAAATAATGCACATTGGCTGCAATCATCATTCAGAACTAATACATATTGGCTGCAGTGATCATTCAGAACTACCAAACATTGGCTGCAATCATCATTCAGAACTAATACACATTGGTTGCAATCATCATTCAGAACTACCACACATTGGCTGCAGACATCATTCAGATCTACCAAACATTGGCTGCAGTCATCATTCAGAACTAATACACTTTGGCTGCAATCATCATTCAGAACTAATGCACATTGGCTGCAGTCAACATTCAAACTACCACACATTGGCTGCAATCATAATTCAGATCTGATACACATTGGCTGCAATCATCATTCAGAACTAATGCCCAATGGCTGCTGCATCATTCAGAACAACCACACATTGGCTGCAATCATCATTCAGAACTACCACACATTGGCTGCAGTCATTCAGAACTAATACACATTGGCTGAAATCATCATTCAGAACTAATGCACATTGGCTGCAGACATCATTCAGATCTACCAAACATTGGCTGCAGCCATCATTCAGAAGTAATGCACATTGGCTGCAATCATCATTCAGTACTAATACACGTTGGCTGCAGTCATGATTCAGAAATAAGACGCATTGGCTACAGTCATCATTCAGAAATAATACACATTGGCTGCAGTCATCATTCAGAAGTAATGCACATTGGCTGCAGTCATCATTCAGAAGTAATGCACATTGGCTGCAATCATCATTCAGAAATAAGATACGTTGGCTGCAGTCATCATTCAGAACCCTACGGGGAACATGCATTCCATTGTACTTGTTACATATGGCAAATATATCTAATCTGAATCTGAATCTGAATCTAATACACATTGACTGCAGTCATTATTCAGAACTAATACACATTGGCTGCAGTCATCATTCAGAACTAATACACATTGGCTGCAATCATCATTCAGAACTAATACACATTGGCTGCAATCATCATTCAGAACTAATACACATTGGCTACAATCATCATTCAGAACTAATACAGATTGGCTGCAATCATCATTCAGAACTAATACACATTGGCTGCAATCATTATTCAGAACTAATTCACATTAGCTGCAATCATTATTCAGAACTAATACACATTGGCTGCAATCATCATTCAGAACTAATGCACATTGGCTGCAATCATCATTCAGAACTACCACATATTGGCTGCAATCATTCAGAACTAATACACTTTGGCTGCAATCATCATTCAGAACTAATACACATTGATTGCAATCGTCATTCAGAACTACCACACCTTGGCTGCAGACATCATTCAGAACTACAAAACATTGGCTGCAATCATCATTCAGAACTAGCACACATTGCCTGCAATCATTCAGAACTAATACACTTTGGCTGCAATCATCATTCAGAACTAATACATATTGGTTGCAATCATCATTCAGAACTACCACACATTGGCTGCAGACATCATTCAGATCTACCAAACACTGGCTGTAGTCATCATTCAGAACTAATACACTTTGGCTGCAATCATCATTCAGAACTAATGCACATTGGCTGCAGTCAACATTCAAACTACCACACATTGGCTGCAATCATAATTCAGATCTGATACACATTGGCTGCAATCATCATTCAGAACTAATGCACAATGGCTGCTGCATCATTCAGAACAACCACACATTGGCTGCAATCATCATTCAGAACTACCTCACATTGGCTGCAATCATTCAGAACTAATACACAGTGGCTGCAATCATTATTCAGAACTGACACACATTGGCTGCAATCGTCATTCAGAAATAAAACACATTGGCTGCAGTCATCATTCAGAACTATTACATATTGGCTTCAATCAATATTCAGAACTAATACAGATTGGCTGCAATCATCATTCAGAACTAATACACATTGGCTGCAATCATTATTCAGAACTAATACACATTAGCTGCAATCATTATTCAGAACTAATACACATTGGCTGCAATCATCATTCAGAACTAATGCACATTGGCTGCAATCATCATTCAGAACTAATACACATTGGCTGCAATCATCATTCAGAACTAATACACATTGGCTGCAATCATCATTCCGAACTACCACACATTGGCTGTAATCATCATTCAGAACTAATGCACATTGGCTGCAATCATCATTCAGAACTAATACATATTGGCTGCAGTGATCATTCAGAACTACCAAACATTGGCTGCAATCATCATTCAGAACTAATACATATTGGTTGCAATCATCATTCAGAACTACCACACATTGGCTGCAGACATCATTCAGATCTACCAAACATTGGCTGCAGTCATCATTCAGAACTAATACACTTTGGCTGCAATCATCATTCAGAACTAATGCACATTGGCTGCAGTCAACATTCAAACTACCACACATTGGCTGCAATCATAATTCAGATCTGATACACATTGGCTGCAATCATCATTCAGAACTAATGCCCAATGGCTGCTGCATCATTCAGAACAACCACACATTGGCTGCAATCATCATTCAGAACTACCACACATTGGCTGCAGTCATTCAGAACTAATACACATTGGCTGAAATCATCATTCAGAACTAATGCACATTGGCTGCAGACATCATTCAGATCTACCAAACATTGGCTGCAGCCATCATTCAGTACTAATACACGTTGGCTGCAGTCATGATTCAGAAATAAGACGCATTGGCTACAGTCATCATTCAGAAATAATACACATTGGCTGCAGTCATCATTCAGAAGTAATGCACATTGGCTGCAGTCATCATTCAGAAGTAATGCACATTGGCTGCAATCATCATTCAGAAATAAGATACGTTGGCTGCAGTCATCATTCAGAACCCTACGGGGAACATGCATTCCATTGTACTTGTTACATATGGCAAATATATCTAATCTGAATCTGAATCTGAATCTAATACACATTGACTGCAGTCATTATTCAGAACTAATACACATTGGCTGCAGTCATCATTCAGAACTAATACACATTGGCTGCAATCATCATTCAGAACTAATACACATTGGCTGCAATCATCATTCAGAACTAATACACATTGGCTGCAATCATCATTCCGAACTACCACACATTGGCTGTAATCATCATTCAGAACTAATGCACATTGGCTGCAATCATCATTCAGAACTAATACATATTGGCTGCAGTGATCATTCAGAACTACCAAACATTGGCTGCAATCATCATTCAGAACTAATACACATTGGTTGCAATCATCATTCAGAACTACCACACATTGGCTGCAGACATCATTCAGATCTACCAAACATTGGCTGCAGTCATCATTCAGAACTAATACACTTTGGCTGCAATCATCATTCAGAACTAGCACACATTGCCTGCAATCATTCAGAACTAATACACTTTGGCTGCAATCATCATTCAGAACTAATAAACATTACCTGCAATCATCATTCAGAACTAATGCACATTGGCTGCAGACATCATTCAGATCTACCAAACATTGGCTGCAGCCATCATTCAGAACTAATACACATTGGCTGCAATCATCATTCAGAACTAGCACACATTGCCTGCAATCATTCAGAACTAATACACTTTGGCTGCAATCATCATTCAGAACTAATACACATTGGCTGCAATCATCATTCAGAACTCGCACACATTGCCTGCAATCATTCAGAACTAATGCACATTGGCTGCAATCATCATTCAGAACTAATGCACATTGGCTGCAGTCAATATTCAAACAACCACACATTGGATGCAATCATCATTCAGATCTAATACACATTGGCTGCAATCATCATTCAGAACTAATGCACAATGGCAGCATTCATCATTCAGAACAACCACACATTGGCTGCAATCATCTTTCAGAACTACCACACATTGGCTGCAATCATTGAGAACTAATACACATTGGCTGCAATCATTATTCAGAACTGACACACATTGGCTGCAATCGTCATTCAGAAATAAAACACATTTGCTGCAGTCATCATTCAGAGCTATTACACATTGGCTGCAATCATTATTCAGAACTAATACAGATTGGCTGCAACCATCATTCAGAACTACCACACATTTTCTGCATTCATCATTTAGAACTAATACACATTGGCTGCAGTCAACATTCAGAAATAATACACATTCGCTGCAATCATCATTCAGAATTGATACACAATGGCTGCAATCATCATTCAGAACTACCGCACATTGGTTCCAGTCATCATTCATAACTAATACACATTGGCTGCAGTCATCATTCAGAACTGATACACATTGGCTGCAATCATCATTCAGAACTAAAACATATTGGCTGCAATCATCATTCAGAACTACCGCACATTGGCTACAATCATCATTCAAAACTAATACACGTTGGTTGCCCTCATCATTCAGAACTACTACACATTGGCTGCAATCATCATTCAGAACTAATACACATTGGCTACAGTCATCATTAAAAACTTATACACATTGGCAGTCATCATTCAGAACTAATACGCATTGGTTGCAATCATCATTCAGGGCTAATACACATTGGTTGCAGTCATCATTAAAAACTAATACACATTGGCTGCAGTCATCATTCAGAACTACCACACATTAGCTGCAATCATCATTCAAATCTACTACCCATTGGCTGCAATCATCATTCAGAACTAATACATATTGACTGCAATCATTGTGAACAAATGCACATTGGCTGCAGTGATCATTCAGAACTAATAGACATTGGCTTCAATCATCATTGAGAACAAATGCACATTGGCTGCAATCATCATTCAGAACTAATGCATATTGGCTGCAATCATCATTCAGAACTAATACACATTGGCTGCATACATCATTCAGAATTAATGCACATTGGCTGCAATCATCATTTAGAACTAATACACATTGCCTGCAATCATCATTCAAAACTAATACACATTGGCTGCAATCATCATTCAGAACTAATACACATTGGCTGCAATCATCATTCAGAACTAATACACACAACATTCCATTGAATCCAGGCTGCAGCACTCAACAGTAACTGTGCCATTGGAGAAAGTTGTACGGATGGTAAAAAAAAATCAATTTCATTGACATTTGGAGTAAAAGCACTTGAGATTTTACTGTTTCTTGCGCTCCATGCCATATCAGATATGGAACTCTTACTTAAAGTTGCAATGTTAAAATTGTTTCCATCAGTGAGAAAATGGAAAGGGTAGATTGTGAAAGAAGCGATGCGGAACGGAAGACTCCCTTGAATCAACAAATGTGAACTGTACAAACAGCAGGTAAATGCAATAGAGACCAGCTCCTGCATTGTGTACCATTAGATGTGGAGAGAATAGTATAGGTAACACATGAGTTACCGTAGCCCATGCATCCCGTTAAGGGGAACAGGGGTGACCGATGCAGCAAAGTAATACAGTAGTGGGTGCCATCTATTAGCATCCATATAGAATGTGAACGCAAAGAAGTTTGGGGATGCGGGAAGGGGCCTGTAGGTTAGAGGAGCAGCAGAAAGGACAAGTCTTTCAATTCAAGACACAAATGAGCACAGCCATCCATCCCATCTTAGCTCGTAAATCTAGAATAAAGCAAGAACTTGTGTTACCCTCATGACATCTATCTCGAATGAATCTATGATTTCTGCCTCTTTTCAGAGTGTTGATCACTTTTTGCATAAAAAGGTTATTTCTGGTGTTGGTCCTCAATTTAAATTGTCCTTTTACCGTTTTAACCTATGGCCCCTTGTTCTAATCATAGAATCATAGAATGGTTACAGCATGGAAGAAGGCCATTCGGCCCATCGAGCCCGTGCCCAGTCTCAGCTAGTCCCACACCCCGCCCTTTCCCCATAGCCCTGCAAATTTCTTTCCTTCAGATACTTATCCAATTCCCTTTTGAAAGATAAGATCGAGTCTGCCTCCACCACCCTCTCAGGCAGTGCATTCCAGATCCTAACCACTCGCTGCGTAAAAAAGTTTTTCCTCATGTCACCTTTGGTTCTTTTACCAATCACCTTAAATCTGTGTCCTCTGGTTTTCGACCCTTCTGCCAATGGGAACAGTTTCTCTCTATCTACTCTGTCTAGACCCCTCATGATTTTGAATACCTCTATCAAATCTCCTCTCAATCTTCTTTGCTCCAAGGAGAACAACCCCAGCTTCTCCAGTCTATCCATGTAACTGAAGTCCCTCCTTCCTGGAATCATTCTCGTAAATCTTTTCTGCACCTTTTCTGAGGCCTTCACATCCTTCCTAAATGTGGACGTAGTGCTCTGGTTTACTGTTTGGATCCTTCTATTGGGTCCTCTCTCATTCATCGCCCAGTTGCTGCAGTCCTTTCTCATAACTCATGCCAACAGTCAGCCTTGTGGTTCTCTTCACTACCATTCCCTGTTGTCTTTTTGTTTCACGTTTCATCACCTTGCTACAGAAACCTTCATCCGTACCTTTGTCACCTCCAGACTCGCTTATTCCAATGATCCCCTGGCCGACCTTGTAAACTTCAGCTCATCTAAAACGTTGCTGGCCGTATCCTGTCCTGTGCCAAGCCCTGCTCACCTTGCACATTGGCTCCCAGACCCCTAAATCCTCAAATTAAAAATTCTCCTCCTCCTGTTTAAACCCTCCGTGGCCTCGCCCCTCCCTATCACTGTAACCTCCTCCCACCCTACAATCCTCCCCACCCTGAAACTGTTAGTCTCTCTGACTCTGGCCTTTTGTACACCCTGCCTGCTCCCCAACCTTTTACCTCACTATTGGCGGCCGTGCCTTCAGCGGTTTAATGTTTTTCTCCTTTAAAGGTGCTGTATTAAAGCACGTTGTTGTTGTTGTCACAGTGACGAAAGCTAAATATTAACACTTAGAATTTAGTTGGTCCCAGATAATCTGACCTGGGACAATATGAGTGAGTTGCAGTTTTGGGGGTAATTGCAACTGGTTGGCATCACGGGTAAAAATGAGCAGGCCACTTACCCCCCCTCCCCACCACCCCCCCACCCCCATATAGACCAAAAGTCTCATATGGATTAGAATTTCCCAATTACTATCATTTGATAAATTAGAAGCGATTACATGACATTTGTTGATCCTTAGTACCAACGTTGTCTGGCAAAGGCAGCCTCTATCTGCGCCAGTGCCTGTGACTTCCAACAAAATGATGCCAAATAGCTTTACAATGGAATAAAAGGATTTCCAAAACCTGCACACTATGCCTTGTACCAGCTCACCATCTCTGCTCTTTCAACTATGGTTTACTGTGCCCTCCCACCATCGGAGGCAGAGTAGTCACTCCCCCCTCCAACCCGGTGAGATCACAGCCCCGTTTTGAGAGTGGGATGAAGTACGATGGGAGGAGGCTCGTGTGGAGCACAAAACACAGGCACAGACCAGTTGGGCGGAATGGCCTGTTTGTGCTCTAAATACTATTATCACTACTTGATTATTCCCTCTGATCTTTTTGTGTGGGATTGTTTCTACAGGTGAGTTTCAAATGATTACCGTTTTGGTTTAAAGGTCTGCAAGATGTAGTGTTTCATGTAGTCACGCCTACAGGAAATGCGATGGGGTGTAGATGATGGCTGTCTGAGCCCGCAATCCAGGAGCAGGTACGAGTGAGGGACATGAAGGGCTGGATTTTGTCAATGGGGAGCTTTTGGAGGCGGGACTCCCACTTTTTGGGTTGTAGTCCCGCCTCCATCGACTTGTGGCCAACCCACACTATTTTCCCTTGATTGACCTTGTTAAACCTGCCCAGCAGGCTCAGCAGGCAAATTAAGGGAAAGCCGGTTACAGGTGACGTCAGCAAGTGACGTTTCATCTGTCAAGAGCTTTTGACAGATGAAAAATCAGTGTTTGACAGCTCTGTGAAGCTGTCAAATGCTGACAATCTGTCTTCTAACGTGAGTCCTTCTACTCAGACTCAGTTAGCGAGCTCTCCAGACCAGAAAGCAGAGGCTGCAGCTTTTGACAGTTCAGCAGCCATTCTGCTTTCTGTGCCGGTGAGCTGAGGGACTCCCGAGAACTGAAGGAAGGAAGCCTGCAGGAAGAAGTAAAGGTAAGTAAAACTTATTAAAACACCTTACACTCACCTCACACACTTACCTCTGCACACATGCACCCATCACTCACCTGCACAACGGACATCTCGACGCCTCCAACCCCTGCAGACCCACGGTCTGCCTCGCTAACTTGGTGTGGTTCGGAGCCGTCAGGAAGCCCACACTTCAGGGCTAAAAATAGGGATTAGGCAAAAAACTGCCTGTTAACCACCTGTTAACGGGCAGTTAATTGGCGCTAATCCCCTTCCCGCCACAGGTCGTGTCCCCGCCTCCTGGGACATTTGGCACGGAGGCGGGTTGGGGGCGGGATGGGTTCCTGCCCCCCGATTCTGCAATTTTCCTACCACTCCCGCCTCCAAACCCGCCTCCTCCGGGTTTGGAAAATCGAGCCCCATGTATCTCGCTCATGATACCAACACCAGTCGGGTAACGTTAGTATAGTTTCCCATCCCGCCACCCAGTTCAGTTACATGTAAGTAGAGTTTGGATGTTTTTTTTAATTCATTGATGGGATGTGGGCGTCGCTGGCTAGGCCTGCATTTAGTGCCCATCCCTAATTGCCCTTGAGAAGATGGTGGTGAGCCGCCTTCTTGAGCCGCTGCAGTCCACATGGTGTAGGTACACCCACAATGCTGTTAGGAAGGGAGTTCCAGGATTTTGGCCCAGCGACAGTGAAGGAACGGCGATACAGGTCCAAGTCAGGATGGTGTGTGGCTTGGAGGGGAACTTGTAGGTGGTGATGTTCCCATGCGTCTGCTGCCCTTGTCCTTCTAAGTGGTACAGGTCGCAGGTTTGGAAGGTGCTGTTGAAGGAGCTTTGGCGAGTTGCTGCAGTGCATCTTGTAGATGGTACACACTGCAGCCACAGTGCGCCGGTGGTGGAGGGAGTGAATGTTGAAGGTGGTGGATGGAGTGCCAATCAAGCGGGCTGCTTTATCCTGAATGGTGTTGAGCTTCTTGAGTGTTGTTGGAGCTGCACTCATCCAGGCAAGTGGAGAGTATTCCATCACACTCCGGACTTGTGCCTTGTAGATGGTGGAAAGGCTTTGGGGAGTCAGGAGGTGAGACACTCGCCGCAGAATTCCCAGCCTCTGGCCTGCTCTTGTAGCCACAGTATTTATATGGCTGGTCCAGTTCAGTTTCTGATCAATGGTAAACCCCAGGATGTTGATAGTGGGGGATTCAGCGATGGTAATGCCATTGAATGTCAAAGGGAGATGGTTAGAGTCTCGCTTGTTGGAGATGGTCATTGCCTGGCACTTGTGTGGTGCGAATGTTACTTGCCACTGTAGGGTTTGAAAATCCACAACCACGTTTTATTGGAGCCCTCTAAGGGCAAGGTGACCAAAATTGGATTGCCCTATACAGTTTAAAACCAACATTTTCGGCCAATGCAGTGGTCCCGAAAAGCAGGCTGGGATACCTGAATACAGGGGACTGTGGCTCAGAAGCGAGCCATAGATGTGGGCCAATCGAAACAAAGTGCATTCGCAAAGGCTAATCAGGGGACTGAGTCGGGCCTGAAGCAAGGAAATCCCCGGCCAATGGGGACTACCCGGCCCAGGTTTGAATATGTGACTCACCCCTAATCGAGCCATGAGTACAGGCCATCATCACCTTAATCAACTCGGACTAGGGACAATAGTTTTGGGATCACTACAGTTAAGAGGTGGCCCAAAATAATCAAGTCCCAGGACTGACACAATGGGACAGCAGACTTGGAGGAGCCGATGTGCACTCATAACAATACCCCTGCCCTCACACTTGTAAACACCAATTTAATTGGGCGCAAAGAGGCCGAAATGGAATTGGGTATAAAATACAGAACCAAGAGATTATTAGGTGACCAGAAGAAAGAGCAGGAGAGCGAGTTAAGAAGCTGAGGGAGAGACGAGCTGGGGCAAACTACCATCTAAAGAACTCCAACCACGCTGATGAGAAGATCCACCATCAGGCCCCAGACTCAATCGGCAGGCTGAAAGTTTACTCCGCTACCAGACGGCGCAACATCACCGCAAGAAACCGTACCGTATACCGACTCCCGTCCCGGGGACATCAACAAGAAGACACCAACGACCGAAGTGGCTGTGGAAGACGGCATTCACTCCCGCTATTTCGGGAGCCTTTTCCATCAAGCACAAACCAACCAACAACAGCAACAACCCAACAACCGCACTCAAAGTAGGCTGTGAGTATAATCTAAGGGCCTGCAACTGTCAGTCTAGTCTAGGTAGGAAAGTGGGTTGGTGGGATTGGACTTGGTAAAGTTAAAACAGTGTAAAACATTTTCGTTATGTCCGTTCTCTCCCATATTTTATTTATAGTTATAGAGTGTGTGTGTTTATTACGTTTGTGGTAGAACCAAATAAAATTGGTTGTCACCTGTTTTTTCCAAGGACTACTTGTCTCCGAGTGTCTATTTAAAGTGCATCGTTCTCCATCCAAATTCTGGAGTTAGAACCAGATAGGGGCATTAGGGCGCTTCGAACCCGCCAAACAAGGGAACAGCAGGCTAGGGAAAAAGAGAGAGGACTATAGGAGCCCTTGGGCTCAGGAGTACCCCGCAGATTAGGTATAAACTGTGCGGGTCGTCACCGTATTCTAGTCCTCCTCTATAAGCTGTTGTTCTCTATCTCCTTAGAGGGTGTTTAGTGACACCCGACCTGCAGGCTAACATAAGCTGCAAGGGTATAAAGGAGACAGAGGCCCAATACATTAACAGGCACTAAAGACCCCTGTAATTGGGCAAAGCAAAACCCCCTACACCACTTGTCAGCCCAAGTCTGAATGTTGTCCAGGTCTTGCTGCATATGGACACGGACTGCATCAGTATCTGACGAGTCTCGAATGGTGCTGAACAGTGTGCAATCATCAGCGAACATCCCCACTTCTGACCTTATGATGGAGGGAAGGTCATTGATGAAACAGCTGAAGATGGTTGGGCCTAGGACACTGCCCTGAGGAACTCCTGCAGTGATGTCATGTGATTGAGATGAATGACCTCCAACAACCACAGCCAACTTCCTTTGTGCTAGGTATGACTCCAACCAATGGAGAGTTTTCCCCTTGATTCCCATTGACTTCAGTTTTGCTAGGGCTCCTTGATGCCACACTTGATCAAATGCTGCCTTGATGTCAAGGGCAGTTACTCTCACCTCACCTCTTGAGTTCAGCTCTTTTGTCCATGTTTGGACCAAGGCTGTAATGAGGTCAGGAGCTGAGTGGCCCTGGCGGAACCCAAACTGGGCGTCAGTTAGCAGGTTATTGCTGAGTAAGTGCCGTTTGATAGCACTGTCGACGACACCTTCCATCACTTTGCTGATGATTGAGAGTAGACTGATGGGACGGTAATTGGCCGGGTCGGATTTGTCCTGCTTTTTGTAGACAGGACATACTTGGGCAATTTTCCACATTGCCGGGTAGATGCCAGTGTTGTAGCTGTACTGGAACAGCTTGGCTAGGGGTGCAGCTAGTTCTGGAGCACAAGTCTTCAGTACTATTGCCGGAATGTTGTCAGGGCCCATAGCCTTTGCAGTATCCAGTGTCTTCAGCCGTTTCTTGACATCACGTGGAGTGAATTGAATGGGCTGAAGACTGGCATCTGTGATGCTGGGGACCTCAGGAGGAGGCCGAGATGGATCATCCACTCGGCACTTCTGGCTGAAGATAGTTGCAAATGCTTCAGCCTTGTCTTTTGCACTCACGTGCTGGGCTCCACCATCATTGAGGATGGGGATATTTTTGGAGCCTCCTCCTCCTGTTAAAGCAGAATATAAGCACAACGCAAGCTGGTTTGGAATGTCCATGGACATGTACAGTGAGGCTTTGTTAAGCAATGATAACCCAAAACATCATGTACTTTAAAATTGGGGGTTGGATTCTCGTCTTTACCATTTGGGTGGAGCGCAGGATGGAAAATCTGGCGGGAGATCACTCTCCTCTTACAGAAGGCGCCAGAACTTTCTTCCAATGAAGTGAATGGAAGGAAAAGCGAGCGGATTCTGTTACAGGCGTGTGATTTTTTTTTTAATTTCCCCACCGCCCAACGCCCCCCCCCCCCCCCCCCACAGGTGGTAAAGGCACAACTCTGGCCCCACGTTTCTCTCTACTATGACTTTCCGAGCTTGGCAGGCTGTAACTAGTGGGCTGCCACAAGGATCAGTGCTGGGGCCTCAGCTATTCACAATCTGTATTAATGACTTGGATGAAGGGACCGAGTGTAATGTAACCAAGTTTGATGACAATACAAAGCTAGGTGGGAAAGTAAGCTGTGAGGCAAACACACAGATCCTGCAAAGAATCATAGAATGGTTACAGCACAGGAGGAGGCCATTTGGCCCGTCGAGCCCGTGCCGGCTCTCTGCAAGAGCACTTCAGCTAGTCTCACTCCTCCGCCCTTTCCCCGATAAAGGGATATAGACAGGTTAAGTGAGTGGGCAATAAGGTGGCAGCTAGAATATAAGGTGAGGTTATTCACTGGTAGGAAGAATAGGAAAACAATATCTTTTTTAAATGGTGAGAGACTATTAAATGTTGGTGTTCAGAGAACAAGAAACACAGATGCCATGCAGGTACAGCAAGCAATTAGGAAGGCAAATGCCATGTTGGCCTTTATTGCTAGAGGGTTGGAGTGCAAGAGTAAGGATGTCTTGCTACAATTATACAGGGCTCTGGTGAGACCACACCTGGCGTACTGGGCACAGTTTTAGTCTCCTTGTCTAAGGAAGGATATATTTGCCTTCGAGGCTGTGCAACGAAGGTTCACTAGATTGATATGATAGCAAAATATTGCGGATGCTGGAAATCCGAAATAACAACAGAAAATGCTGGAAAAACTCAGCAGGCCAGGCAACATCCGTGGAGAGAGAAATAGAGTCAACGTTTCGGGTTGAAACCCTTCTACAGAACTGAGAGAAAAGGCAGGAAATGAAACAAAAGGCAGTTTGGGGGCTGGAAATGGGGGAGGGGATGAAAGAAGAGACATTAAGAGATATTCAAGGTGAGACGAGATGGTAATAGGACAGGTAAAGAAACAGGCAATGGCTCTAGATGAAGTGTGAAATGCGCTGGCTGAGTGAAAGGCAGCTGCCATGTGGGAGAGAGAGAAAAAAAAAGGAAAACTCACAAACCAAAAGTGTGGATAAAAAATATAAAAATATATAATAGGGGCCGAGGTTATGATCTGAAGTTGTTGAACTCGATATTGAGTCCGGAAGGCTGTAAAGTGCCTAATCGGAAGATGAGGTGCTGTTCCTTGAGTTTACTGTGAGCTTCCGTGGAACAATGCAAGAGGCCGCAGACGGTGAGGTCCGAGTGGGAATGGAACGGTGAATTGAAATGACAAGCGACCGGAAGCTCGGGGTCACCATTACGGACTGAACGGAGGTATTCCGCAAAGCGGTCACCCAATCTGCGTTTGGTCTCCCCAATGTAGAGGAGACCGCATCGTGAGCAGCGAATACAGTATACTAGATTGCAAGAAGTACAAGTAAATCGCTGTTTCACCTGGAAGGGGTGTTTGGGGCCCTGGACAGTGGGAAGGGGGGAGGTATAGGGGCAGGTGTTGCATCTCCTCCGCTTGCACGGGAAGGTGCCGGGCGAAGGGGAAGGGGTGCTGGGGGTGATAGAGAAGTGGACTAGGGTGTTTCGGAGGGAGCAGTCCCTACGGAATGCTGAAAGGGGAGGGGAGGGGAAGATGCGTTTGGTGGTGGGATCACGTTGGAGGTGGCGGAAATGGCGGAGGATGATCCGTTGAATGTGGAGGCTGGTGGGGTGAAAGGTGAGGACAAGGGGAACCCTATCGTGGTTCCTGCCCCTCCCTCCCAGAACCACTCCTGGCGGGAGTGTCTAGAACTAAGGGGCATAGTCTCAGGATAAGGGGTTGGCCTTTTAAGACTGAGATGAGGAGGAATTTCTTCACTCAGAGGGTTGTGAATCTTTGGAATTCTCTGCCCCAAAGGGCTGTGGATGCTCAGTTGTTGAGTATATTCAAGGCTGAGATCGACAGATTTTTGGACTCTAGGGGAATCAGGGAATATGGAAATCAGACAGGAAAGTGGAGTTGAGGTCGAAGATCAGCCATGATCTTACTGAATGGCGGAGCAGGCTCGAGGGGCCGTATGGCCTACTCCTGCTCCTAATTCTTACATTCTTATGAGCTGCCTCTCTCATGTTAGGGTGGCTGTCCTAACCGACAGCCAGGGAAATCACCAATAAACAGGTAACGCTTCAACAGAAAAAGAACGAAGCTCAGAAATGGAGAATGTCAGCGATCACATCAGTATCCCTGGGTAGGTGGGTGGGAGGGAGGAGGGAGAATAGCCAAAGGTTCTGTCAGGATATTTTTTGTCTTTAATCTCCTGCACTGCTTTGTGAGCCAGGAACACGTACCGAGAGTTCAGGTGCACGCCCAATTAACTGGGCCACTAACTGTTCATTTTACTGGGCGTATAATGGTGGGGGTTGGGCGTGTGCACGAATACCCGACGCACACTCCTGCCATATGGAAGTTCTGTGCTGGGTAGACTAAAGGTGAAGATTGACCCCTTGAATCGGGACTG
The DNA here is from genome assembly GCF_052327205.1 of Somniosus microcephalus. NCBI lineage: Eukaryota > Metazoa > Chordata > Chondrichthyes > Squaliformes > Somniosidae > Somniosus > Somniosus microcephalus. Next base: position 208,354,831 of record NC_140995.1, on the reverse strand, counting down.
TGAGTTCTGATTTAAAAGGGGGGACGTCGATTTTGACTTTTGGGCGACCGATTGGCCACCCGTTCTGGTGGTGAAGAGGCCCCCGCCATTTTAAGGCCCCGAGCTCTTTTAAAGGTGGTAGGCAAACTGCTGAGTGCCAAACAAGCGTCCTGATGCAGCTCGGTGGATTGAGGCCTCAAGATCGGGCCTTGCAGAGCTGCCAGCAAAGTACTGGGGGTGGCGATCGCATTGGGTGGGGGTCTTGTGGGTGGCAGAGAAGCCCCGGAGATGCACTCCTGTTCCACCAGGGCCATCAAAAATAATTAAACACTTGCCTTTGGCGGGCCTCTTCGGTTCTCTCGCCCGTGGCACTGCGCAGACTCCGAGCAGTTCCACCCTAAAATGGCAATTAGGGTCCTATTTATATTTCCATATGAAAAGGGGCCTATTGCCTGAAACAGGCAGGTGCTTAGGACACCTGGTGATAGGCCTTTTCAGAATGGAGCCGGGGCGGTAAAATTACTGACCCCATTTTGAAGTCATTACCGTCCCGCTAACACCAGACGAAGGCAGTCAAAATCAACCCACGGGTAACTTCAGATGCCGATAGACCTGCTGTGTATTGCCAGCATTTTCTGTTTTTATTTCAATTTTACAGCATGTATTTTTGTTTTTAAATCTCAACTGAGCATAAGCAGACTTTCTTGGGGCTTTATTTTTATTGCACGTGCACACTATTGTCACGCGCGTGTGCACGCACACGTATGTGCGAGGAGGAAAGGCCATGTACCAGTGAAGCCCATTCCTTCATAGGCCGTGTGTTATTTGTTAATTGTGGACTCTCCACAATTTATTGATTCTCCTGATGGAGGTGAATCACCTCCTATAATAAAACACCTGAAATAAAAGTGCTGACAGTTTTCCCCGATTCCCAAAGGAAACGCTGCGACTCCAATTTCTCTGCAGTGCCCCGTGACGGGCATCTGTGGGAGCGACCCCAGCTGCTTTGTTCATGTTTGTCTGCCTTGTGTTTATTTTTAACCCTTGCAGTCCTGGGCGATGTTTTGTCCATTCCCTGGCTGCTCTGCTGCCCTCGTTCCGTTTGAGCTTCGACCTACTGTTTCAGTGTAATTATATTTATTCGTATGTATGTGCTTGTACTGCACTGCGTACACTCTGTGTCATGTTTATTCTGCTGTGTTCTGCGCTACTTGTGATTGCTGCTTGTTCTTGTATTTGTGTTCTGAGAGTCAGATATAAACAGCACCAAAGAAACTTACTTAGAATGTGCGGCACAGAAACAGGCCATTGGGCCCAGCAGGCCCATGTCGGTGTTTATGCTCCACACGAGCCTCCTCCCACCCCTCTTCATCTGACCCTATCAGCATAACCCTCTACTTCTCTCTCTCTCGTGTGTTTATCTAGTTTCCCCTTAAATGCATCACCAAACCTTACAATTTCATCTTATTCCACTCTAACCAGCTACAAGCCACAGATGGTATTCCCATGGCAACACGGAGACAAGGCTTGCTAATGTACTCCCGACCTCCAGTTCTGCAATTCTGTGTTGTTAAATACCTTGCATGCATTTACATTACCTGGAATTTTAAATACCTGGATCATGTCCCCCACACTCGGACACCTATTCTGCAGTGGAAACATGTCAGGGCTGCCCTCTTTACTTAGAACCCATATTCATCGTTATCCCTCCACTCTGAGCCCTATCCCAGTACAACATTCGTAAAATGTAGTATTTCTCCTGCCAGAACCAATCTGCGGGTAATATTAGGAGCAAAACACTCCGTGACGGAGGGAGCTGGCTACAAGGAGTGGTTGTGGGGAAGTGGTAGCCATTTTATTTCTGTCTTCCATCTCGTGAAACCATAACCCACTGTATAAACAAGGCAGTTTCAGGTACAACCCTGAAGGAAGGCAGATATCAGATCCACGTGCAACATCCATTTTGATACTAAATTACATTTTGTGCAATTGTGAATGATTATCACATTTTAAAATCTCTGCAGCTGTTTCAGCCCGTGTGGCCAGAACTCCATCTCTGCTAATGTTTAGCTCCACAGTTGGATTCATTTTATTTTTAAACTTCTACTTTGAAAAACCTGTCTAATTTTTTTTTTACAGATCAGTGAATGAGATACAGAGCCAAATGGCAATAAGAAACCGGAAAGGATGCTTGTGTCTGGAATTGTGCCACAGCCGTGTTTGGTTTTCGGTGAAGTTATTACTGGTATGGTAAACAGTTTGTTTAAATTTTTCTTTATTTAATTGATGCTATAGTTGAGGAATTTACAGTTTAACATAAAAAGGAAAATTTTAGGAACTTGCAATCGCAATGGGTGAAGCTTTGCACAGATTCGGGGGCAGCTCTCCTCACTCCCCTTCCCACCCTCCCGAATTCCTCTTCATTGAAATGAATGGACAGAAAATGGGGACGAGCGTTAAGCTGTATTCCTGATGGGCACTCCCCGGTGGGGGAGGATGGGGCAAAGGGCCACACCAAAGGCCACAAATTTATAAAATTACCTCTAAAAAGAAAAACATGGCAAACATGGATGATCTGAAATAAAAGCAAGAAAATGCTGGAAATACACAGCAGGTTTATCCACAGCTGAGAAACATTAACCTGCCTTGTTTTCGCCCTTCGTTTTGCTGTTGGAGCCGATGTGTATTTCCACCGCTGTGTTTTTCGAACTGTATGGCGAGAATTTTTTTTCCCCCAAGTCTTATTTAGCCAACTCCTGTTTTGCGATTTAGGAGAATGTGGAATTTAAGTAAGAAATAATAACAGAAAATGCTAGAAACACTCATCAGGTCAGGCAGCATCGAGGAGAGAGAAAAAGAGTCAACGTTTCGGGTCGAGGACCCTTCGTCAGAACTGGAAAAGGTTAGGGAAGAGAGATTTTTAAGCAAGTGTGGGGCAGGGAAAGGGAGGAGGGGTGGAAAGAACAAAGGGAGGGTCTGTGGTAGGATGGAAGGCAGGAGCGATTGAAAGACAAAAGGGATGATGGTGCAAGGCAAAAGGAGAGGTGATGGGACAAGTTAAGAAACAAAAGATGGCTCTAGATGAGGTGTAAATGGCGATGGCAGAATCATCAACAGCTGCCTTTTGAGAGAGAAAAAGGGGTTAAAAATATATAGGGGCCGAGGTTATGGTCTGAAATTGTTGAACTCGATGTTAAGTCCAGAAGGCTGTTGTGATGAAATATTCCATTCATCACTGCCTGTGACTGTGGTCGGTTTCAGTGTCATTTCCCTTCCCCCAGTCCTCATTGTATTGTTTATTGGAATGTGCTGGAATGTGCTGTGTGTGTAGGGCCCCGCCCATACCTGGCCCCTTTTGTAAGCTAGCTCAGTCTGGCCTCAGTCTCCAGAAGGAAGATACCTCTCTCTCTTACGTGTTACTTTCTAAGTTAATAAAAGCCTTGTTTTGTTTCGCTAACATCGAGTCTCGGAATTATTGAGGCACATCAGCTGTAAAGTGCCTAATCGAAAGATGAAGTGCTGTTTCTCGAGCTTACGTTGAGCTTCGTTGGAACAGTGTAAGAGGCCGAGGACAGAGAGATCAGAGTGGGAGTGGAGCGGAGAATTAAAGTGACAGGCGACCGGAAGCTCGGGGTCACCCTTACAGACTGAATGGAGGTGTTCCGTAAAGCAGTCACCCAATCTGCGTTTGGTCTCCCCAATGTAGAGGAGACCACATCGTGAGCAGCGAATACAGTATACTAAATTGTAAGAAGCACAAGTAAATTGCTGTTTCACCTGGAAGGAGTGTTTGGGGCCCTGGACAGTGGGAAGGGAGGAGGTAAAAGGGCAGGTGTTGCATCTACTGCGCTTGCACGGGAAGGTGCCGTGGAAAGGGGAAGGGGTGATAGAGGAGTGGACCAGGGTGTCGCGGAGGGAGCGGTCTCTTCGGAATGCTGAAAGGGGAAGTGAGAGGAAGATGTGTTTGGTGGTGGGATCACGCTGGAGGTGGCGGAAATGGCGGGGGATGATCCGTTGAATGTGGAGGCTGGTGGGGTGAAAGGTGAGGACAAGGGGAACCCTATCGTGGTCTGGGAGGGAGGGGAAGGGGTGAGAGCAGAAGTGCGGGAAATAGAACGGACACGATAGAGGGGAATCCTCGGTTGAGGAAAAAGGAAGACATATCAGGAACACTAGTATAGAAGGTGACATCGTCACATGGAATTTAAACATCTCATTCTGCTGATCTAATGAAATGTTCACTTGATGAAGGTGAGGAGCCACAGTGGTATCTTCCACAGTAACAGACACCCTTTTAACACCGACAAACTGGACCAGGTAAACATGATGCAATTAGATCTACTGTGACTATATTGTGGCAGGCCAGTGGGACCCCTTGGTGAGTTTTCCCTTACTCAGTTCGTCAGTATAGTTCACTACTGCTTAATTTGCAGTCAAACCCCATTTGAAACTTAAAAGCTGATTGACGGTGATAAGTCGGTATGTTAGAGATCCAGCAATCTATGTCGGGGGAGTGGTAGAACAGGGGTTCACATCAGTGATCCTCCACACGGTGAGTTAGAGGCAGTTCAGAGACGATTCACTAGGTTAATTCCAGAGATGAGGGGGTTGACTTATGAAGAAAGGTTGAGCAGGTTGGGCCTATACTTATTGGAACTTAGAAGAATGAGAGGTGATCTTATTGAAACATATGATACTGAGGGGGCTCAACAAGGTAGATGCAGAACGCGGGGGCACAGTTTCAGAATAAAGGGTCATCCTTTTAGAACTGAGATGAGGAGGAATTTCTTCTCTCAGATGTTCGTAAATTTGTGGAATTCTCTGCCCCAGAGAGCTGTGGAGGCTGGGTCATTAAATACATTTAAGGTGGAGATGGACAGATTTTTGCAAGATAAGGGAGTGAAGGGTTATGGGGAGCGGGCAGGAAAGTGGCTTTGAGCTCAAGATCAGCCATGATCTTATTGAATGGCGGAGCAGGCTCGAGGGGCCAAGTGGCCTATTCCTGCTCCTATTTCTTATGTTCTTATGAGTTCCCCATCTCAACACCGTGGGGAAGAAGGAAAGAGACACTTATCAATCTGTCAACTTCTAGTAATTTATATTTCTCTTGTGATCTCCTGCACTATCCACCTGCTCCAGCTGAGAGGCTGGGCTGAAGATTTCCTCCTCGGCCTCCACCAACACTCAACTAGAATTCCCGCCCTAAACCTCTCCGCCTCTCTCTCTCCTCCTTTAAGACGCTTCTTAAAACCTATCTCTTTGACCAAACTTTTGATCAAACCTGCCCTAATATCTCCTTATGTGGCTCGGTGTCAAATTTTGTTTGATAAACACTCCTGTGAAGCGCCTTGGGCCATTTTACTACATTAAAGGCGCTATATAAATACAAGGTATTGTTGTTGTAGGTTCTTCTCCTTGGGGCAGGATCAACAATTGGAAGGCAATTACCATCCAGATTGCTCTTGCACACCTTTTGATCACCGTAGAGTTGACAGAGGCCGAGGAGGAAATCTCCAGCTCATCCTCTCAGCTCGGGCAGGTGGATATTGCAGGAGATCACAAGCAAAATAAAAATCACTAGAAGTTGACTGGTTGATTACATGTCTTTGGACTGTCACCATGTTAGTTGGTGATGTTCTGTAATTGTGCCGAGCTGTCATTTCCAGTTTCCACCTCAGGCAGGTGCAGTGAAAAGCTGTACGTAGCTGTTAAAAGTTAAGAAGTACTCGATGTAAATGTGGGAAATGTCAATTAGCAATTGAATGCCAGGAATGAGCTCTGTGTGTGAACTGCTCTTGCAAAATATGATCGAGTCTTTGAGGGGAAAATTCGGTTGCTTTGTGCCTCCTGTTAGCGCCCTAAGAGGGTCGTCCTTTTAGAACTGAGATGAGGAGGAATTTCTTCTCTCAGAGGTTCATAAATCTGTGGAATTCTCTACCCCAGAGAGCTGTGGAGGCTCGGTCATTAAATACATTTAAGGTGGAGATAGACAGATTTTTGCAAAGCAACTAGCGCCCGGGCGCGGCGCCGCTAACGCCTCCTGCGAAATTCAGTGGGAGGTTAGCAGTGGCGCTAACTGGTAGCGCCCTGTGGCGCTGTGCCGCCGGCGATGACATCATCGCCGTGCGCAGCGCCCTGCTCACGCCCCGGCCGCAATCTTCGGTAGCGCCCCCCTGACTTAACACCAGACGCTATGTCCGATGGGGTCAGGGGGGCCTACCTGCAGCCGGGGCGGCACTAATTAAAGGTGAGGTGCCGGGCGGCCATTTTTGTTGCTGGCCGCCTGTCAGAACCTCCCCCCGCTCCCGTCCTCGGCCTCCTTACCCGCCCCCCCCACCCCCGCGGAGTGCCGGCTGTGCTCCAGTGAGCCCGGCACTTCTCTTGAGTGCCGGGCTCTTTTGCCGGCACTCCCGATCCCCGGGGGCTCAGCTGGGCCCTGTGTCACGCTGCACAAGGCCCCTTCCCTCTTGGGGCGCAACCACTCAATTTCAGTCACGCCCCGGCGAAGTTAGCACCCCAAAGGGGGCGTGACCCACTTTTTCGCCCTTTGTCCTTTAATTCAGTAATTCAACTAAGGAACTTCAGGCACACACTCCCAAACAACGACTACAGTGTGTATTTGAGATAGAAACATGGGAACTTCTGAGGGTACGTTTGAGAACTGTTTGGCTGCTCTTTCTGTAAGGGTGCAAAGACAATTAAAAAGATGGCTGAGTAGAGTGGCAGAATTAAAAGTCATACATAGACATGGGATGGTCCAACTCTCCTGTGGCTGAGACTTAGCCTGTGTAGCGTGACAGCTGTACCCAGGTTGGTAGTTGCACCATGCAGCAATGATGCTTTCATTCAATGTTCTCAACAGTCTGTAAGAACTTTCATTTGTACAGCACATGACCATGTCCCAGAATGTCTCGAATCATTTCACAATCAATTAACTTTGTTTGAAGTTCTGACGAAGGGTCATCGACCTGAAACGTTGACTCTGTTTCTCTCTCCACAGATGCTGCCTGACCTGCTGAGTGTTTCCAGCATTTTCTGTTTTTATTTTAACTTTGTTTGAAGTTCTCTTGCTATGTGGACAAACATAGTTTGGCAAATGGCAAGATTGGCAACTGAGAAGAACATTTAGTTACTGCTTTTTTTTGGTGGAGGGTGAGAGATAAATTTTGTCTGGGACACCAGACAACAACAACTTGTATTTATACAGCACCTTTAACGTAGTAGAACGTCCCAAGGCGCTTCACAGGAGAGGTTATCAATCAAAATTTGACACCGAACCACGTAAGGAGATATTAGGGCAAGTGATCAAAAGCTTGGTCAAAGAGGTAGATTTTAAACAACATCTTAAAGGAGGTGAGAAACGGAGAGGCGGAGAGATTTAGGGAGGGAATTACGGTCTAGGCATGGCCGCCAATGGTGGAGCAATGAAAATCGGGGATGCGCAAAAGGCCAGAATTGGAGGAGCGCGGAGAACTCGGAGGGTTGTAAGGCTGGAGGAGGTTACAGAGATAGGGAGGGGCGAGGCCATGGGGGCATTTGAAAACAAGGATGAGAATTTTAAAATCGAGACTTGCCGGCCCGGGAGCCAATGTAAATCAGCGAGCACAGGGGTGATGGGTGAACGGGACGGTGCGAGTTAGGGCAGCAGATTTTTGAATGAGCCTCAGGTTTACGCAGGGTGCAAGATGGGAGGCCGGCCAGGAGAGTATTGGAATAGCCGAGTCTAGAGGGAGCTGCCGGGAGGGTTTGGAGTAGAGGGGAGAGGCAGTCCCTTCACCTGAAATGTGCTGCACTATACATTTCCAACACAACGCCCACCCACCCCACAAAATTATATATAACTGACAGCATGTCTATCCACAGGTGGGATCCCCCCTGCTCCTCTTTGACAGAACCTTTTAGGTTTTGAATTGGACCTCAATTTAACACCTGGGTTCCGCCAGAACCACTTGGCTCCAGACCTCATTACAGCCTTGGTCCAAACATGGACAAAAGAGCTGAACACCAGAGGTGAGGTGAGAGTGACTGCACTTGACAACAAGGCAGCATTTGACTGAGTGTGGCATCAAGGAACCCTAGTAAAACTGAAGTCAATGGGAATCAGGGGGAAAACTCTCCACTGGTTGGAGTCATACCTAGCACAAAGGAAGATGGTTGTGGTTGTTGGAGGCCAATCATCTCACCCCCAGGACATTGCTGCAGGAGTTCCTCAGGGCAGTGTCCTCGGCCCAACCATCTTCAGCTGCTTCATCAATAATCTTCCCTCCATCATAATGTCAGAAGTGGGGATGTTTGCTGATGATTGCACAGTGTTCAGTTCCATTCGCAACTCCTCAGATAATGAAGCAGTCCATGCCCGCAAGCAGCAAGACCTGGATGACATTCAGGCTTGGCCTGGTAAGTGGCAAGTAACATTCGCACCGCACAAGTGCCAGGCAATGACTATCTCCAACAAGCGAGAGTCTAACCACCTGCCATTCAACGGCATTACCATTGGCGAATCCCCCAACATCAACATCCTGGGGGTCACCATTGACCAGAAACTTAACTGGCCAGCCACATAAATACTGTGGCTACAATAACAGGTCAGTGGCTAGGTATTCTGCGGCGAGTGTCTCACCTCCTGACTCCCCAAAGCCTTTCCACCATCTACAAGGCACAAGGAGTGCGATGGAATACCCTCCACTTGCCTGGATGAGTGCAGCTCCAACAACACTCAAGAAGCTCGACACCATCCAGGACAAAGCAGCCCACTTGATTGATACCCCATCCACTACCTTAAATATTCACACCCTCCACCTACGTACTGTGGCTACAGTGTGTACTATCTACAAGATCGACTGCAGCAACTCGCCAAGGCTTCTTCAGCAGCACCTCCCAAACCTACGACCTCTACCAACCAAAAGGATAAGAGCAGCAGGCACATGGGAACGTCACCACCTCCAAGTTCCCCTCCAAGTCACACACCATCCTGACTTGGAAATATATAGCCGTTCCTTCATCGTCGCTGGGTCAAAATCCTGGAACTCCCTGTCTAACAGCACTGTGTGAGCACCTTCACATAGAAACATAGAAGATAGGAGCAGGAGTAGGCCATTCGGCCCATTGAGCCTACTCCGCCATTCAGTGAGATCATGGCTGATCATCCAAACACAGTACCCTGTCCCTCCCTTCTCCCCATATCCCTTGATCCCTTTAGTCTTAAGAAATATATCTAACTCCTTCTTGAATATATTTAATGAATTGGCCTCAACTGCCTTGTGTGGTAGAGAATTCCACAGCTTCACCACTCTCTGGGTGAAGAAATTCCTCCTCATCTCTGTCCTAAATGGCTTACCCCTTATCTTTAGAGACTGTGACCCCTGGTTCTGGACTCCCCCATCATCGGGAACCCCTTATCCTTAGACTGTGACCCCTGGTTCTGGACTCCCCGACCATCGGGAACATCCTTCCTGCATCTAGTCTGTCTAGTCCTTTTAGAATTTTAAAAGTTTCAATGAGATCCCCTCATTCTTCTAAACTCCAGCGAGTATAAGCCCAATCGACCCAATCTCTCCTCATACGTCATTCCTGCCATCCCAGGTATCAGCCTGGTGAATCTTCGCTGCACTCCCTCCATGGCAAGAACATCCTTCCTCAGATAAGGCGACCAAAACTGCACACAATACTCAAGGTGTGGTCTCACCAAGGCCCTGTACAACTGCAGCAAGACATCCTTGTTCCTGTACTCGAATCGTCTCGCTACGAAGGCCAACATACCATTTGCCTTCTTAACCGCCTGCTGCACCTGCATGCTTACCTTCAGTGACTGGTGCACAAGGACACCCAGGTCTCGTTGCACTTCCCCTTCTCCCACTCTATTGACGTTCAGATAATAATCTGCCTTCCTGTTTTTGCCACCAAAGTGGATAACCTCGCATTTATCCACATTATACTGCATCTGCCATGCATCTGCCCAATCACCCAACCTGTCCAAATCATACTGGAGTTTCCCAGCATCCTCCTCACAGCACACACGCCCACCCAGCTTTGTGTCGTCTGCAAACTTGGAGATATTACATCTAGTTCCCTCGTCTAGATCATTAATATATATTGTGAATAGCTGGGGTCCAAGGACCGATCCCTGCGGTACCCCACCAGTCACTGCCTGCCACTCGGAAAAAGAGCCATTTATTCCAACTCTTTGCTTCCTGTCTGCCAGCCAGTTCTCTATCCAAGTCAGTACCTTGCCCCCAATCCCATGTGCTTTAACTTTGCACGATAGTCTCTTATGCAGGACCTTATCGAAAGCCTTCTGAAAGTCCAAGTACACCACATCCACTGGTTCTCCCTTATCTATTCTACCAGTTACATCCTCAAAAAATTCCAGTAGATTAGTCAAGCACGATTTACCTTTTGTAAATCCATGTTGACTTTGTCCGATCCTGTCACTGTTTTCCAAGTGCTCTGCTATTACATCTTTTATAATGGACTCTAGCATTTTCCCCACTACCGATGTCAGGCTTACCAGTCTATAATTCCCCGTTTTCTCTCTACCACCTTTTTTGAATAGTGGGGTTACATTAGCTACCCTCCAATCCATGGGAACTGTTCCACAATCTATATTCCATAGGTACCCTGGGATGTAGATTATCAGGCCCTGGGGATTTATCGGCCTTCAATCCCGTCAATTTCCCTAACACCATTTCCCTACAAATACTGATTTCATTCAGTTCCCTCCTCTCATTAGACCCTATGTTCCCTGACATCTCTGGGAGGTTATTTGTGTCCTCCTTTTTGAAGGCAGAACCAAAGTATGTATTTAATTGTTCTGCCATTTCTTTGTTCCCCATTTTAAATTCCCCTGATTCTGACTGCAAGGGACCTACGCTTGACTTCACCAATCTTTTTCTCTTCACATATCTATAGAAGCTTTTACAGTCAGTTTTTATGTTCCCCGCAAGCTTACTCTCATACTCTATTTCCCCCCTCTTAATTAATCCCTTTGTCCTCCTTTGCTGAATCCTAAACTGCTCCCAATCCTCGGGTTTGCTGCTTTTTCTGGCCAATTTATATGTCCTCTCCTGATCTTATGCTATCCCTAATTTCTCTTGTTAGCCACGGTTGAGTCACCTTTTTTGATTTATTTTTATGCCAAACAGGAATGAACAAATTCTGTAGTTCATCCGTGCGATCTTTAAATGTTTGCCATTGCCTATCCACCGTCAACCCTTTAAGTAACATTCCCCAATCCATCCTACCCAACTCGCATACCATCGTAGTTTCCTTTATTTAAATTCAGGACCCTAGTCTCTGTGTCAAATACTTCACTCTCCATCTTAATGAAGAATTCTATCATATTATGATCGCTCCGCCCCAAGGGGCCTCGCACAACAAGATTGCTAATTAATCCTTTCTCATTACATAATACCCAGTCTAAGATGGCCTGATCACTCGTTGGTTCCTTGACATATTGGTCCAGGAAACCATCCCGTATACACTCCAGGAATTCCACCTCTACAGTATTGTTACTAATTTGGTTAGCCCAATCTATATGTAGAATAAAGTCACCCATGATAACTGCTGTGCCCTTATTGCATGCATCTCTAATTTCCCGTTTAATGCCATCCCCAATCTCAGCATTACTGTTTGGGGGTCTGTATACAACTCCCACTAACGTTTTCTGCCCCTTGGTATTTCTCAGCTCTACCCATACAGATTCCACATCATCAGAGCTAATATCCTTCCTTACTATTGTGTTAATCTCCTCTTTAACCAGCAATGCTACCCCACCTCCTTTTCCTTTTTGCCTGTCTTTCCTGAATATTGAATACCTCTGGATGTTGAGTTCCCAGCCTTGGTCACCCTGGAGCCATGTTTCTGTAATCCCAATCATATCATATCCATTTACATCTATTTGTGCAGCTAATTCATCCACCTTATTACGAATGCTCCTCACATTAAGACACAAAGCCTTCAGGCTTGTTTTTTTAACACTCTTAGACCTTTTAGAACTATTATTTACTGTGGCCATGTTTGATTTAAACCCTTGACTTCTCTGCCTGCCACTTTTGCTTTTCTCCTTCCTATCTTTTGCTTCTATCCTTGTTTCGATTCCTCTGTCTCCCTGCACTGGTTCCCAACCCCCTGCCATTTTAGTTTAAACCCTCCCCAACAGCACTAGCAAACACTCCCCCTAAGACATCAGTCCCAGTCCTGCCCAGGTGCAAACCATCCAGTTTGTACTGGTCCCACCTCCCCCAGAACTGGTTCCAATGTCCCAGGAATTTGAATCCCTCCCCCTTGCACCATTCCTCTAGCCATGTATTCATCTGAAATATCCTTCTATTTCTACTCTGACTAGCATGTGGCACTGGTAGCAATCCTGAGATTACTACCTTTGAGGTTCTATTTTTTAATTTCATAACTCCCTATATTCAGCTTTTAGGACCTCGTCCCAGTTTTTACCTATATCATTGGTACCTATATGCACCACGCCAACTGGCTGCTGACCCTCCCCCTCCAGAATGCTCTGCAGCCGCTCCGAGACATCCTTGACCCTTGCACCAGGGAGGCAACATACCATCCTGGAGTCTTGTTTGCGGCCGCAGAAACGCCTATCTATTCCCCTTACAATAGAATCCCCTATTACTATAGCTCTCCCACTCTTTTTCCTCCTGTCCTGTGCAGCAGAACCACCCATGGTGCCAGGAAGTTGGCTGCTGCTGTCTTCCCCCGATAAGCCATCCCCCCCAACAATATCCAAAGCGATATATCTGTTTGAGAGGGGGATGGCCACAGGGACCCCTGCATTACCTGCCTGCACCTACTACTCTGCCTGGCGGTCACCCATTCCCTTCCTGCCTGTGCAGCCTTTACCTGTGGTGTGACCAACTCCCTAAACGTGCTATCCACGACGTCCTCAGCATTGCGAATGCTCCAGTATGTATCCATTCGCAGCTCCAGCACCGCAATGTGGTCTGCCAGTAGCTGCAGCTGGATACACTTCCCGCACACATGGTCGTCAGGGACACAGGAAGTGTCCCTGATTTCCCACATAGTGCAGGAGGAGCATACCACGGCACCGAGCTGTCCTACCATGACTTACCCTTCAATTAATTTAAATTAACTTAAATCAAATCAATACCACCGATTACACTGCAATTAAATGATATACTCAAGGGCCCTTGGTTACTAGCACTAGAAACTATAACCACAAAAAAATTAAGACCTTCTAAACTTTATAAACTATGAACCTTACCTGTCAAACTATAGAGTAGTATAAATACTCCCTGGCCAAACTCACCCAATCAGCTGCTCCCTCCTGCCGCATCACGTTTTGAATCATGTCGTGGCTCTGGAACACCGCTGCCGGTCTGAGATTGTTAAGCCTCTGTAAAGAAAGCCCGCGAAAGTGAGTTTAAATACTCACTGGGTCTCCGGTCTCACTGCTCCCGACACCAGCCTCTGAAAAAAACCCAGCGAAAGTGAGTTTAAATACTCACTGGGTCTCCGGTCTCACTGCTCCCGACACCAGCCTCTGTAAAGAAAGCCCACGAAAGTAAGTTTAAATACTCACTGGGTCTCCGGTCTCACTGCTCCCGACACCGGCCTCTGCCTCCACACGGACTGCAGCAGTTCAAGAAGGCGGCTCACCACCACCTTCTCGAGGGCAATTAGGGATGGGCAATAAATGCTGGTTTTGCCAGCGACATCCACCTCCCAGGGACAAATTAAAAAAATGTTTTAAAACACACCTCCTCTGAAAAAGCGCACCTGACAGTGCAGCACTCCCTTAGTACTCACTGAGGTGCCAGCCTAGAATATGTGCTAAGGTCTCTGGAGTAGGGTTTGAACCCACAACCTTCTGACACAGATGAGAGTGCTCCCAATTTAGCCCAAGTGCCTTTAATCAGGAAAAAGTTTATTTACTTTTGGCCCCCACCTGTGGATAGATGGGCTATCTGAGTGATGTATAATTTTGTGGGGGTGGGGGTGTGGCGGTGAGGTGAGGGGCGGGGGTTGTGTTGGAAATGTATAGCACAGCACATTGCAGGAGATGGGACTGCCTACCACCTCCACTCCAAGCCCTCCTGGCAGCTGCCTATTACTGAAAGTAAATTGCTTGTGGGCAGTGTGGATTTCCCATTAGCATTAGCTGAAGAAACAGATTTCCATTGTTCCCGTTCCTGTTAAAGCTGCCGCCGTGCCCTGTGTGTTTCATTTGAACTCCTTTGCAGTGCTTAGATGTGCATTGTGTGAATTTACAAATCAGTCAAATGGTTTGTTTAACATGGATCCGTATTGTCTTCAGATCAATTGCATGGTTAGGTTTATCTTGATAAGATGCATTGTGTAAGCATCAACTAATCATGCAGAACAAGATGATATGGAAAGCATTTCTTTTGGTTCTTTTATTCTTTTGTCCGATCGCAGCCCTGCCTTCGATCTAGTTCCTTTTCTCTCCAGTTTTGAAGAAGGGTCAAACCCGAAACGTCAACTCAAATTTCTCTCCACGGATGTTGCCTGACCTGCTGAGTTTTTCCAGCATTTTCTGTTGTTATTCCCAACGGTTCAACTTGACTCGCTAAAGTGCCATTCCAGCTTGGCACCAGCTCTTTCTAATCAAAAATAAAGGCAAGAAAAAACATAATATTTTCTGTACTAATCGAAATCTGTGAAATCTTACAGCGAGATATACGTTATGTGAATTGTGATTAATTGGAGACTTGGGTCATAGCACCGTCACTTAGCGAAGTTGTACTTCAGGCACTGGCCTGATACTGGTACCATTTAATGGCGAGTTTCGAGGGGGCAGTGCCGAGTTGTATATTTAAATACATACATGTTGCTCCCTCACTGGGCTTCAAGTGTTGGTGATATTTCTAAAGCTAGAGGGCTGGTGTGATGATCAGCTCTTTTCTGTCGTTGAGTGTCAGTCATCTCTGAGTCAGAAGGTCATGGGTTCAAGTCCTACTCCAGAGACTTTTTTAAAATATTCAATCTCAGGATGTGGGCGTCGCTTGCAAGGCCGGCATTTATTGACCATCCATAGTTGCCCTTGAGACAGTGATGGTGTGACTTCTTCTTGAACTGTTGCGGTCCATGTGGTGAAGGTGGTCCCTCGATGATGTTAGGTTGGAAGTTCCAGAATTTAGACCCAGCGACAATGAAGGAATGTCGGTCAAGTTGAACCATTGGGAAATACTTTCCTTATCATCTTGTTCTGCATGATTAGTTGATGCTTACACAATGCATCTTATCAATATGTCGGTCAGGATGGTGTGTACCTTGGAAGGGAACCTGAAGGTGATGGTGTTCGCATGCACCTGTTGCCCTTGTCCTTCTAGGTGGTGGAGGTCGCAGGTTTGGGAGGTGTTACCAAAGAAGCCTTAGCGAGTTGCTGCAGTGCATTGTAGATAGTGCACACTGCACCCACGTTATGTCGGTGGTGGAGGGAGTGAATATTTAAGCCAATAGATGCATACCGATCAGGCGGACTGTTTTGCCTTGGATAGTATCAAGCTCCTTAAGTGTTATTTAAGCTGCACCCACCTAGGAAAGTGGACAGTATTCTATCACATCTGACTTGTGCTTTGTAGGTGGTAGAGAGTATTTTGGGGAGTCAGGAGTTGAGCCACTTTCCTAGGAATACCCAGTGTCTCACCTTCTCTAGTTGCCACAGCATTTTTGTAACTGGTCCAGTTCAGTTTCTGGTCAATGGTGACCCCCCAGGATGTTGAGCATATAATCCAGGCTGACACTCCACTGCAGTACTGAGGGAGTGCTGCACTGTCTGAGATGCCATTTTTTGGATGAGATGTTAAACCGAGGCCCCATCTGCCCTCTCGGGAGGAAGTAAAAGATCCCAGGACACTACTCAAAGAGGAGCAGGGGAGTTTTTCCGGTGTTCTGCTCAACATTTATCCCTCATTAAATAGCTAAAACAGATAATCTGGTCATTTATTCCTTTGCTGTTTGTGGGAGCTTGCTGTGCATAAATTGGCTGTCACGGTTCCTCCATTACGACAGTGACTACACTTCAAAAGTACTTCATTGGCTGTAAAGAGCTTTGAGACATCCTGAGATTGTGAAAGGCGCTATATAAATGCATGTCCTTTCTCTCTTTACCCTGAGGAACTGCTGCCTTGCTCTTTGGCCACCAACAACCACAACCAGTTGTGTCAGGTATGACTCCAGCCATTGGAGGGTTTGTCCTTTGCTCCCCATTGGCCTCCATTTTACTGGGGCTCATTGGTGCTATACTCGGTCAAATGCTACCTTGCTGTTGAGAACAGCTATTCTTGCCTCTCTTCAGGTGGATCTGGCAGAACCCAAACTGAGCATTATTGAGCAGGTTATCGGTGTGTCGGTGTTTCTTGATGGCACTATTGATGACTCCTTCCATCACTTTAGTGATGATTGGGAGGAGGTCAAATGGGCGGTAATTGGATGGATTAGATTTACCATTTTTATGTGGATAGAACATACCTGGGAAATCTTCTACACTGCCGGGTAGACACCAGTGTCCTAGCTGTACCGGAACCGCTTGGCTCGGGAGGCGGGTAGCTCTGGTATGCAGCACGACAGCCTGTCAGGGCCTTTGTTGTATCCAGTGCACTCAGCTGCTTCCTAATGTCACATAGAGTGCCCCAAATTGGCTGGACATTGGCACCTATGATGGTGGGGACCTCAGGAGGGGACCATGTACGATTGTCCACTTTGTATCTTTGGCTGAAGACACTTGCAAATACTTCAGCCTTGTCTCTTGCATTCAAATGGTGGCCTGCACCATAGTTGGGAATGGACATGTTCACAGAGCCCTTTCCTCCTGTTAGTTGCCTAATTGTCCAACACAGTACTTAACTGAATGTAGTCGGGCTACAGAGCTTTGTTCTGACTGCTTATTTCTGTCCATAATATGCTGATTTTTGTATTTAGCATGCAGGTCACTCTGTATTGTAGCTTCACTAGATTGTAGGATTCGCAAAATCCAGGAAAATACAGTCTACATTGTAAAACCCCTGAAATGGCCACATTTTATGAACACAAGATGGAGTTGGCAGATCACATGACTCATTTCAGAAGGACATACCACTGCAGTATCTTAAAGAAACCTGAGTCACCACTGATTAGAAGATTCCAGAACTGACTGCAATTGATATGGAAAAATGGTTACAGTAGTAACGAAGTCAAAACAAAAGTATTTACACCTCAAGGTGTGTTAATTGCTAGCAAAACGCAAACCCATCTCTGAAATCGCAGAGCACAGATAAAACCTATTATCTGTACCAAACTCAGAGGGACACAGGACAGATCCCATTAGTTTCATTTACAAGACATTAAAATAAAGTACCCGCTTTTGTCAAAGCAGCCTGCCCATTACTTTAACAAAAGAAAACCCCTGATTTGGCGCCAAGATAAGAGCAAGAAAACAGTATAACTGTTGGGGGGAAAGAAAAAAAACCACAGCTTCACACAGACACGAGGTCAAAGGCAGAGCGAGTGGAGAGGTTCGATTGAGGTTCGAGGAGCACGGAGGGCCTACAAGTTCAAGCAGGAGAGCAGGTTCAGGAGCCGGTCCCATAAGGAAGATTGGAGATCCCGGACGATACAGGAGCACCAAGGTCAAGGACAGTTTTTTTAAAAACCCTGGTGAGCATAGAGGCCCAACTCCACCTAGCTGATCTAGTTGAGGTATACTGTAGAGACGGGAGGGTTTTTAATATTAAGGGCTTTGTAATTCGGGAGTGTTATTCATCCTTCGTTGTGCCGTGCGCTTTCTCCACCCCCGTTTTATTATGTCGCTGATCTAGAATTGATGTATTATGATAGTCAAAGTAACTCTTGTGTGTTAAATTTGAGTTCCCATTGAGAGGCGTGTTCATGATTTTTGTCTGCATTGTTTCTTCATTCTCTATGTTTTATTCTCCTTAAAAATAAAGATACCTTTGATTTAAAACTTACCTTGTCTCACCTGATCCATTTGTCTTCCGAGTCACAAGTTGGGCCAACACATCAAGGTGGTCTGGCAATAAGCCCAGTGTCTAGAACCGGTGAGGGGGGAGCGCTTCGGAACCGCTCACGAGCAGTGTGAAATCAAAAACCGATCTCGCACACCACAAGCTCGTTAAAACGACCCCTTACAGAATGGCGACCCAGATGGGACACTGGCTACAGAGCCCTTGTGTGGTGGACAAAGACTCGGGTGAGACAGATGTTATGGAGGACAGGTTATCCTCCTACGTGTGTGGCAAAGTAAATGTAGCAAAAAAATGGGTTTATGACCTGTTTGGAGCCGAGCGTCCCCTAAAGGCAGCCGCCCAGTGGACGGCTAGTAAAGAGCACCGCAAGGGCATTGAAAAAGTGGTGTGGCTTATGTGCTATAAAAAGCAGGTTCTGGTACTGGACCACGCGGTGGCCAGTGAGGAAACCAAAATTAAGCATTTGTCCCAGGAGCTGCAGGAAAAGGTTGCAGCGGAAGGGAAGGTGCTAGTGGCTCTGGAGGCCATAAGGCAAGAGAGGGCAGCGATGGTCCGGGACCATCAGGGGAAGGTAGAAAGGCTGGAGGGCAAGATAGCTGAGCTGGAGGGGAGCGCTAGGTTCAGGGTAGAACACGTAGAGTGTCAGGCAAGAGAATCCAGGGAGAAAGAGAGGAGATTAAAAACGGAGATTAGCTGCTTTACAGGGGAACTGAAGGCACAGGAGGAAAAAGTAGGCAAAGTAAAAGCAGCCTATAAGCTGGCCTGTGCTCAAGGGTTTGAGGAGGCAGACCACGGCCTCTGTAGGCAGGAAATAGAAAGCCTGAATCTGGCATTGGCCAGGGCAAAGGGGATGATATGCCTCATTAGCCCCAAGGTCAGCCCGGCTGAGTTCAACGGTAACCCAAGCAGGGAAGTCCCGCAGGCAGCCCCCAGAACAAAACGGGTTAGGGAACCAGAGATTTCACAGCCACCACCCCTAGCCCCTAGTTTTCCAAAGGTCTGGGATCAGGAGGGGGTGGAGGATGAAGAATCCAAGGTAGACCAGGGTAGCCCGAGAGAGAATCAGGGACCGGGACCGGTGTACCCCGTGACACAATGGAGGTACGGACCACCCGGTGACGACGGGGAACCTGGGGACCTCCAGAACCAATTCCTGGTGCCACACGGTGCGCAACAATTGCGCTCCATGGTGAGCTACATCCCCAAGCTCACCATGAAGGGGGACCCTTCTCTTCACTTTAGGGAGCTAGAGCAAGCGGCCTGTGTTAACGACTGTGATGAGGCAGAGAAGGCCAAGATGATGTTGTTCTCCCTGGGTAGCGATCTCCTCCAGACGCTACCCGATGGGTGTAAGAGGGGTCAGGAAAATTATGGCAGGCTGAAGGACGAGATCCTGGAAGCCATGGGGATGAACGAGGGGAGTCCGTTCACCCGGGTGGAGAAAACAGTCCAGCTCCCCGGGGAATTCCCGCAGGCGTTCGCGGACAGGCTGTGGCCAGTCTACCAGGGTGCGTGCCCGGGAATGCCGGCGCGAGCGAACCTGGACGGGGACCAGTTAGTTCACTGGCTCAGGTGCCTGATGAATAACTCCCTGCCCCGCGTTCGAATGCAGGCAATGGCCTGGTTCGACCCCCGAAACCCTCTAACCACGGAGGCGACGGTGATCCACCAACTCACCGTCACCTTTAGAAATGGGAGGGATAGTGAGACACCCCAGCAAAACGGGAAGGTTTGTGAGGTCAGGCCTGGTGACCAGCCCCGTAAAGAGTGGCGCCAGGAAGGGAGCCGTCCCAACCAAAGCCGACAAACGTGCTACGGCTGCGGGAAGGAGGGGCATTGGCGCAGGGACTGTAAGAATCCCTGGAAGGACACAAGGGAAAAGGTCCCCACAGTCCCAGCCTAAGCCCCGGCCGCACCCCCGACCTCTGCCCCAGAGAGAGAGACGGAGCCAACTGTCCCTCCAGAGCTGCTGGACGTGCTGCTGGCTTCAGTGAGGTCATTGGTCCTCACTAAGGGAAAGATAGCAGCCACCACCGGTCCAGCGGTTCCCCCAACCCCTTCCCAAAGTGGCCCGCAATGACTGGAGCCTGCGCAGCCCGTCTATCTATGTGCGCTCCAGTACGACGGATGGAAGAGACCGCTCATGCAGATGGAGGTAGAGAAGGAAACGGGGACTTATCTGTTGGATATGGGAGCTTCATGCACCGTGATCCATACGGAGAATCCCACCACCTCACCTCTGTCTAACGGGGTTCCATACGTCCTATCGGGGTTCACAGGGGCGGAGCAGACGGGGTGCGTTCTCCAGGCTGCTCTCGATCCGCCTGGGCACACTCCAGACAAAGTGGACATGTGTCCTGGCGAGATGGGATGCGGAGGGAGGGAAGGGGATCCTAGAGGCCGACTTCATCGTGGGCCATGGGATCCTCGTGGACCTCAGGAACCATTGCCTTTGGGGGGTCAACACCGGAAAGGAAAGTGGAGTGGTAGTAATCCCGGGAAAGGATGGGAAGGGAACCCTGTGTACCATGAAGCCGAAAGGGAGTTACGACCTCGGTGAAATGATGGAGGGTATCCCAGAAGTATTTAGAGCCGAGGTGCAGGCTCAGTTAGGTGCGTTCGCCACGCACAAACACGACTGTGGGAGGGTTGCTGGCTTTGAGGTTAGGGTAGATGGGGATCCCATGGCCCGGCCCCAAAAGCAGTACAACTTCCCAAAGGAAGCAGAGGCTGATATGGAGGTGGCCATATCAGTGCTGGTACAGCAGGGGGTGCTGAGGCCTATAGCCACCCATGTGAACTCTCCGCTTTGGCCGGTTAAGAAACCGGACAATTCCTGGAGAGCCACGGTGGACTATCGGGTGTTGAACAGCAACATCCCCGCATGTGCCCCCACAGTGGCAGCAGTGGCCGACCTCATTGGGAGTATCCCCGCATCTGTGACCACGTTCACGGTGCTGGATATTTCCAATGGGTTCTGGTCGATCCCTGTGCGGAGGGGAGGACCAGTATAAATTTGCCTTTACTTTCAGAGGGCAACAGTATACCTGGAATTGCTTGCCACAAGGCTTCCACAGTAGTCCCAGCATTTTCCACCAATGCATGGCGGACAGCCTGAAGGAGTTCAGTCAGCCCCTTCAGTTAGTACAGTACGTGGACGACCTGCTCCTGTTTACCGACACGGTCAGGGAGCACGGCCCACTGCTGGCTGAACTGTTGGAACTACTGACCAGAAGGGGGTTCAAAGTCAACCCAAAGAAAGCGCAGATCGGTCAAAAGGAAGTCAAGTTCCTGGGGCTGACCATCCGCGCCGGAGAAAGGGCCATCGATAGGGCTAGGAGGGAGGCGGTACAGGAGTTACCGGTCCCCGTCACCATAAAGGGTGTGAGGTTGTTTCTAGGGCTAACCGGGTACTGCCGAGACTTCATGGAGGACTATGCCGCCATGGCAGCCCCACTACTCCGACTCCTGCACAAGGGAGTGGAGTGGTCATGGGATGAAGGATGCCAGGCTGCGTTCGAGCTCCTAAAAAGGAAGCTGCAGACCGCACCGGCCCTGGGAGCGATAGATGGGGGAAGGGAGTTCTTCCTGGAGGTGGCGGCCAGCGGGGACAGTCTGAGTGCTGTGTTGCTCCAGGAGCGACATGGCAAGCTGAGACCCATGGTTTACTCCTCCAGGGTGCTCACCGACGTGGAGAGGAGCTACTCGGTCTGTGAGCGGCACCTCTTGGCCACACACTGGGCTGTGAAAAGATCCGCCATCTTCACAGGCACCTCCCCCATCACCCTCCTCACACACCACACGCCCACCAAGATGCTTTTGGATGGGAGGATTAAGGATGGGACAGTAAGCAGTGCCCGCATTGCGCACTGGACCCTACTCCTCTCACAAATGGATCTGCGGGTACGAGGCCTGTGCGAGCCCAGATTAGCCGCCAACCTGGCTTACCCTGGGACAGCCCATCAATGTTCCGTTGAAGGGGTATGGGAGGTCGACGTTGGTCTCCGGGCTGGGATACATCCCACCAGCCGTGAGATTTACGTGGATGGTTCCAGCACAGTATCCGCTGGAAAGCGGCTCACGGGGTTCGGAGTGTATGACCCAACGGCTGACATTGCGTTGGCGATTAAACTCCCCAGTACCATGAGCGCCCAGCAGGCAGAACTGTCTGCTGTGGCGTATGTGGTTACCCATCCCGAAGTTTTCCCTACCCCGTACATGATTTGCTCAGACAGCATGTTTACATGCAATTCGTGTACCGAATACCTGGCCATCTGGTCCCGTCGCGGATTCACTTCCGCGGATGGGAGACCCTTGGTGGCAAAGCCCCTGCTGGAGAAGATCCTGGCAGCCATGGGGGAGAAGGGTGAGGTCTTCATCCACAAGGTGAAGGCTCACTCCTCCACAGAACCTCGTGGTCAGGGGAACCAGCGAGCTGACGCACTGGCGAGAGAGGGTGCCCAGACCGGCATTTTCTGGGACCCCTACGGGTCCGGACCAGTGGCAGCTGTAAAAGGCAGGGATGGGATCCAGAAGAGTGGAGGGGTAGCGCTAGCCCCGGACCTCAAATCGGTCCAATCTCAGGACCCTGCCCTGAGAGGGGTATTTAACGCGGTTAGCGAGGGGAAGAAAATGGAAGGCCCGTATGGTGCAGCATCCCTGTCCATAAGAGAGGGAATGCTGTTTAAAGAAGAGCAGTGGGTGGTGCCTCAGCAGCACCGGAGGGAATTCCTTCAACTGGCCCATGAGGGACAGGGACCAGGAGCAGGGCACCCCGGGCCTGAGGTCACCTGGCAGTGGGTGGAACAAGCAGGATGGTGGCCAGGACTCCGGGAGGACGTCCGGGAGTTTTGCGCGAACTGTCTTGTGTGCGCGGCAAATAACCCCGATCCTCACAGGAGGAAGGTGCCGATGGGACACGTTAGGAGGGTAGAGGGACCATGGCAGTCAATCCAAATTGACTATATCGGGCCCTTACCCGCCACCCAGGGAGGCTATAAGTACTGCCTCGTTCTGGTGGACGTGTTCTCTAAATGGGTTGAAGCCTTTCCTTGCCGAACAGCCACAGCGTTAGGGACTGCGAGAATCTTGGTGCGGGAGGTGTTCTCGAGATGGGGACTGCCCCAGTTCGTGGAATGCGATCAGGGAAGCCAGTTTACCGGCCAAGTAATGCAGAACACCCTGATGCTGCTGGGCATTCAGGGGAAATGGCACGTAGCCTACAATCCACAGTCATCGGGGATTGTGGAGCGGATGAACCGCACCTTAAAAGAAAAAATGAGGAAAGAGATAATGGGTTCGCCCCAAAGGTGGGCAGAAGTCCTGGCTCTTGTCCTTATGGGGATCCGCTCCAGCCAGTCGAAGAGTACGGGGTACTCTCCGCATGAGCTCATGACCGGGAGGGTCATGAGAACCCCCACCCATGTCCTGGCCCCAGTCCTAACGGAGGGGCAGCTAAGGGAGGTGAATCGGGACAAATTCACCCGCACGCTCCTTGAACGCCTCCAAAGGATCTATGAGGGGGCCGCAGGTAACATGGGGAGGCAGCACCAGGGAAATAGGATGCTGCTCGAGCCCAGTAAAACCCATCGCTGGGAGGTAGGGGATCTAGTGATGGTAAGGAACTTCGCCTGTGTGGGGAGTTTTGAGCCACTTTACATGGGTCCCTACAGCATCGTAGATCAGGCCAGCCCCATGGTGTATGCTGTGAAACTGCCCCGGCGCACAAAATGGTTTCACATCAATCAATGTAAGCTGTTTAAGCCGGAGGCAGGGAAGCAGGCAGCGGGGGCTGAAAAAGGCAGCAAAGAATTAAAAACTGCAGGGGAGCTGCAGCCGCAGGTCACACAGGCTGGACGAACAGCCTGCGTGAGGGGAGGAGTTGTCCCGTCCACACGGGAGACTCCCCCATTGTTCTGGGACCCAGAAGGGGAGGAGCCGGAGGTCCTAGGTCCTGTCCCTGGTCACCCAGAAGGGGAGGAGCCGGAGGTCCTAGGTCCTGTCCCTGGTCACAAGGAAGCCGAGTCGGAGGACGAAGGTCCCGCCCCCGACTGCGGTGAAGGGGAGGAGCCGGAGGTCTTAGGTCTTGCCCCTGAGTGCAGCATTAGAGAGGTGGCGTCTGGGGGCGGAGACTCTCAACCTGGAGTCCCAGGTAGCGGGGAGGTGCCTGCCGCTGACCCAGAGCCTAGGGAGGCGGAGCCTGCGGGAGGAAGCCCACAGCCGGCAGTCGTGGGGAAGCCACGGACTGCAGCCAGGGCCAAAACTCCAGCCAAGGGTCCGACCTACGAGGAAGCCTCATATGTGGTGACCCTTAGATGGTCAAATAGAAAACCGCAACCGAAGAAGGCTTGGTCGCCGGTTTTCACAAGAGGGACCCCACGGAAGAAAGCTGCGAGAAGTTTAAACGGTCCACAGCCAGCAGCCACGGGCTGCCAGGGACCAGCAGCTGAGATCGATGTGGGAACGCAGCAGGGGGAGGCCTGCGACGGTCCCCGCAGATTATAAGCTGGCCGTCCGGAGACGGGCGGCAGATGTATATATTTATATAGTTTTGGGTAATAAGGTTTAGTTTATTGTAATTTTAGAAAATAAGTAATGTGGTCTTCTGGAAGTATGGTAGCACTTTGGAGCGGTAGAATGTGGCAAGTTTTAAGTGAGCTAGGGTCGCGGGACCCACTCACCCAAGCCGAGGAGCCCAGGGAGCCCGGCTCGAAACCTTTTTTTTATCTCTCCGCCAGATCATAACAAGATGATGCCAGTCGGAGGCATCATCCTCGCGGCCCTGGTGGGCCTCAACGTCGCCTGGAGAGGAGAAATGGAGGATCACCGTATCTTTGGATGCTCCGGGGAAACTGCGCCACTGGCCCACGACGGGCAGGGCCTGCGCGAAGCAGAGGAAGTCGCTGGGTACACCCACGAGGGCAACTGGCCCGGATGGCTGGGCTCGAACGCCACGAAATATTCAAGCGAAACTGGCTTCACATACGGGGAGGTCTCTTTGTCGTGTCCTCGGATCAAGATCCAGGCCACATGGATCAGTGTGGCTGTGGGGAAATGTATTTGCCTAACCTGCAGGGGGTACGTCCCCCTGGATAGGTGGTGGTGGCTCAGGAAACTGAGCAGGGACATGGGGAACCCCAGAGGAAAGTGGGAAAGGTTAGGGAACAACACTCACCGGACTATTACAGGGACCCAGGGAGGGTTGACAGTGTGCTGGGATAAATGGTGGGAACCCGATCAGGGGATTTATGTGTGTATGTGGGCTTCAGAGAAAGTCTGCCCCGCAGGCGTTTCCATCATTTTCCACAGCCAGTGGCAAGATAACGGGAGGGGGATGGGCTGGGAATCGCGCTTGGACGCATGCGCGGTCCCCTACTCCCCAATCGCGGTTAATGCCACTGAGCTAGTGACCCGCCCCCGACAGCCCCTGCCCACGACCCAGACACCACGGACGGTAGCAGAGGGATGCCCCACCACCACCAAGGGACCAGGGAACGGGTTAGTATTAGTTCCCACTGACCAAATGGCCTATCAGGGGGTCCATTATGCGGTGGCCTCAGTCATCCTCAACCTGACCGAGGTGCACCTGCCGGAATGGTGCCCCGTAGAGACGGCAAGGCTGTATCAGGCCCTGCTGAAAGAGACCCTGCAGAAGTTTTACGAGTTTGACTTCGCGGGGGTCAATAGAACCGAACTCTACACCGAGGGCCACAAGGAATGGGAGCAATTGGGGAGACAAAGAAGGGGCGCCGTGAACGACTGGTTCACAGGGTTTAACACTGGGTCGTCCATCATAAATAGTATGGACGACATCGAATTGCAACGGCAGGTTAACGGGTTAAAGACCCAGTTGAGGGGGATCCTCACGGACGAAAATCGGGTGGTGGGTTCGGAGCTCCATGAGGACCAGGCTATGACTCTCCATTTAAAAGAAATCATAGCAGAGCTGGAGAAGCAGGCTCGGACGGTCAACGCTCTCATTAGGGAGGACAGGAACGCCTCAGATCAGGCTGCCCAGAATGAGGTGTGCGTACTATACGGAGCATGGTTGCTGGGCGAGGGCTGCAGCAATCTAGAGGACTTAAAACAGGGTTTGGTCCCCTCCTGGATCAGTAACAAACACCTCGCAGCCCTCCACCCCTTTGAGAACGCGTTGAGTCCGTGCCAGCTCCGGCTCGCTTCTGAGGCCTACCCAGTCCCGGTGGACTATGGTCGCTCCAACCACACCATCATGGGGGTCGTCGTGCGGATCCCAGTAATGGGTAGGGCGGCCCAACCTGCGCCGGTGTATAGGGTGGTGAACATTGGAGTCATTCGGGGGGGAGCACATGTCCGTTTCGCAGAGGTCCCACCCTACGTCATTAAGTGGGAGCATGCTATGACGGGGACTGACCTCTCGGGGTGCCGTAGCCGGGGAGCACACATAATCCTGTGTCCCCAGCACTTGAATGCCTATTCAACACCACAGTGTGGGTTCAGTTCTGCTGACGCTAAGCCTATCAATTGCACCATGGAAGCCATGGCACAGGACCATGTTCCCCCACAGGTGGCATACATAGGAGGTTGGCCATATTGTGTCGCCACCGCAGCGTCTCACTACCAGCACGGACAGCACGGCTGGTGCGCAGTCAGTGAAAGCAGCTTCTGTTTCAAACCCGAGGCAGTAGTTCAAGTGGCACAGCTGCGGATTATCCCGATCCCTGAACCATCCACTGTTCACCTCACTGTCAAGGAGAACTTCATCGATCTCCAGAAGTACGTGGCCCACTTTGGTTTCACAATTCCCCCTCTCCCAGAACATTTAACCGAACTGCTGAAAGCAGTTACTGTCTCTCAGAAGCACTTCTTTACTTTAGAGCAGAAAACCACCGACATAGGGGCAAAAATCCAAGACATAGTGGTTCCACCATGGTGGGACCTTTTTGATAATATAGGGATCCCATCATGGGTCAGACTGGCTTCCCACATCTAAGTGGTGTGCCAGGTAGGGATCGTTCTGTACCTGGTCTGTGTCCAGTGTAGGAGGAAGGGACACGACAGGGAGTTCCCTAGTCAGCGGAATTGGCGGGGCCACTATGTCAGCATAAACGGGGACTCGCCCGTGTAGCTAAATGTTTTTATTCCATCTGTTTTTGGTGTATTATAACAAAGATTGTGTTGCGTCGGGTTATGACTCTAAGGTGAGTCTGTACATAGCATAAATGTTTCTCCAGTAGGGGATATCTACTCAACTCCGTTTTCGGGATGAGGAAAGTGCGTGTGCGAGGTACACTCCATAGTCAGGTAAACTACGGGGAAGGTCAGTTGGGGGGGGGGGAACAGATTTATGCTCACCCTAAAACATTCATGATACAAAAGACGATTTGAGATGTCCATTGTATCACAGGGGGGACTGTAGGATTCGCAAAATCCAGGAAAATACAGTCTACATTGTAAAACCCCTGAAATGGCCACATTTTATGAACACAAGATGGAGTTGGCAGATCACATGACTCATTTCAGAAGGACATACCACTGCAGTATCTTAAAGAAACCTGAGTCACCACTGATTAGAAGATTCCAGAACTGACTGCAATTGATATGGAAAAATGGTTACAGTAGTAACGAAGTCAAAACAAAAGTATTTACACCTCAAGGTGTGTTAATTGCTAGCAAAACGCAAACCCATCTCTGAAATCGCAGAGCACAGATAAAACCTATTATCTGTACCAAGCTCAGAGGGACACAGGACAGATCCCATTAGTTTCATTTACAAGACATTAAAATAAAGTACCTGCTTTTGTCAAAGCAGCCTGCCCATTACTTTAACAAAAGAAAACCCCTGATTTGGCGCCAAGATAAGAGCAAGAAAACAGTATAACTGTTGGGGGAAAAGAAAAAAAAACACAGTTTCACACAGACACGAGGTCAAAGGCAGAGCGAGTGGAGAGGTTCGATTGAGGCTCGAGGAGCACAGAGGGCCTACAAGTTCAAGCAGGAGAGCAGGTTCAGGAGCCGGTCCCATAAGGAAGATTGGAGATCCCGGACGATACAGGAGCACCAAGGTCAAGGACAGTTTTTTTTTAAACCCTGGTGAGCATAGAGGCCCAACTCCACCTAGCTGATCTAGTTGAGGTATACTGTAGAGACGGGAGGGTTTTTAATATTAAGGGCTTTGTAATTCGGGAGTGTTATTCATCCTTCGTTGTGCCGTGCGCTTTCTCCACCCCCGTTTTATTATATCGCTGATCTAGAATTGATGTATTATGATAGTCAAAGTAACTCTTGTGTGTTAAATTTTAGTTCCCATTGAGAGGCGTGTTCATGATTTCTGTCTGCATTGTTTCTTCATTCTCTATGTTTTATTCTCCTTAAAAATAAAGATACCTTTGATTTAAAACTTACCTTGTCTCACCTGATCCATTTGTCTTCCGAGTCACAAGTTGGGCCAACACATCAAGGTGGTCTGGCAATAAGCCCAGTGTCTAGAACCAGTGAGGGGGGAGCGCTTCGGAACCACTCACGAGCAGTGTGAAATCAAAAACCGATCTCGCACACCACAAGCTTGTTAAAACGACCCCTTACAGATTGGTACTTGATCCTAAGTGATTCCTGTTGCTGCTCCTGTCACACCCTTGTACACTCCCTATTGAACCCGAATTGATGGTGATAGAGAAGTGAGGGATGTAGCAGGCCATAAGGTTACAGGTTGTGGTGGGTTCAAACCCCTCTCCAGAGACTTGAGCACAAAATCCAGGCTGGAACTTCAGTGCAGAACAGAGGGAGTGCAGCATTGTCACAGGTTACACTGAGGCTCTGTCTGCCCTCTGACTCATGACTAAGGTTAGAACATGTGGAGTCAGGGGACAATTAGCAGAATGGATAGCAAACTGGCTACAAAACAGAGAGCAGAGAGAAGTGGGTAATGATAGTTACTCAGACTGACAAAAGATGGGAAGTGGTGTTCCACAAGGATCGGTGCTGGGATCACTGCTGTTCACCATTTACATAAACCATTTGGACTCGGGAATCAGAACTACAATGTCAAAATTTGTGGACGACACAAAATTGGGGGGTGTAGTTAATGCCGAGGAGGAGTGCGACAAAATACACGAGGACGTTAACAAACTTGCAGAATGGACATGTAATTGGCAAATAACCTTCAATATAGATAAGTGTGAGGTGAGGCCTCATACTTCTTGGAAAATAAGGGATAAAAGTTGAGTAGCGCCCCGTCTGGGGCGCAAACTTCGCCAGCGCCCCGGAAAAATTAGCGCCCCCGCGCCGGAAATTGAGTGGTTGCACCCCAAGAGGGAAGCGGGGCGCTACTGGAAGCTCCCCACATCCCTCTTGGGGCACTGTGAGTCAATATTGCGGCGTTATGTGCCGCAGCGCCACATGCTGCGGCACATCGCGCCGCGGTATTGCAGGCCTTCCTTCCCTTCTTAAAGGGGAGGGGTCTTGTGCAGCGCGATCCGGGGCCCAGCTGGGCCACTGGGGTTCGGGAGCGCAGGCAAAAGAGCCCGGCACTCAAGAGAAGTGCCGGGCTCTTGGAGCGCAGCCAGCACTCCGTGAGGGGGGGGGGGCGTTTCAGGAGGTCTGGGACGGGAGCGCAGGCAGGTGTTGGCAGGCGGCCAGCAACAAAAATGGCTGCCCCGCACCTCGCCTTTAAATTGTGCCTCCCCGGCCACAGGTACACCCCCCCTGACCCCGTCGGACATAGCGTCCGGCGGTAAGTCCGGGGGTGCTCCCGATGATTGTGGCTGGGGCGTGAGCAGGATGCTGCGCACACCAATGACGTCATCGCCAGCGGCGCAGCGCCACAGGGCGCTACCAGTTAGCGCAACCACTAACCTCCCGCTGAATTTTGCGGGAGGCATGTGCAGTGCTGCGCCCGGGCGCTAGTTGCGTTGCGTCCCGTTAGCGCCCTCTTAAGGCGCTAATGGGAGGTGCAACCAACTGAATTTTCCCCCCTTAAGAGGGCGCCAATTGGGACGCAAAGCAACTAGCGCCCGGGTGCGGCGATGTTTGCGCCGCTCGCGAAATTAACTAGACATTTTGCGGCGGCGCTAAACACTGCCGCCACAATCTCCTGCGCCGGCAGATCGTGATGTCAGTCGAGCGCACAACGCCCCGTTAGTGCCCCGGACCAGATATTGAGTGGCGCCCCCTTCCTTATTGCCTGCCGCTAGCAACGACAGGTTCAGGGGAGTGTTATGCTGTCAGAAAGGGGCTAGGGGAGCGCTATTTAAAGGCGACTGCTTCCTGCCTTTTTTTGTCGGTGACATTTTTGCACAATGCATTCTGAGAGAGAGAGAGAGACTTCTGGAGAGATTCAACGTTGTGTGAAGGAGTTTTGAATACTGAGCAGCACTTTGCAAGTTTATTTTGATTTGCCCTTCCTTGCTTCACCAGCGCTCTGAGGTAGCGCCTCGCTCCTCGACCTTTGCGCCTTAAGACAGGTGTGAAGCGCCTGATTTAGCGCTCCAATCACCTCCAGGGGTGATAAAAGCCAAGTTTGCTGTCGGAGGCGATAATTAGCGCCAGGCGCTAAACTTTGCGCACGGCCGATAATGGCGCCCCATATGGGGCGATACCGAATTTTTCCCCCTAAGTGTCTAAATGGGGTAAAGGAGCAGAGGGACCTGGGGGTACAAATACACAAATCACTAAAAGTAGTGACGCAGGTTAATAAGGGCATAAAAAAGCAAACAAACCGCTGGGGTTTATTTCTAGAGGGATAGAATTAAAAAGCAGAGAAGTTATGTTAAACCTGTATCGTACCTTGGTTAGAACATACTTTAGGTACTGAGAACATTTCTGGTCTCAATATTATAAAAAGGAGATAGAGGCACTGGAGAAGGTGCAAAAAAGATTTACGAGTATGATACCAGAATTGAGAGTTATACCTATCCGGAAAGATTAAATAGGCTGGGTCTCTCTCTAGAAAAGAAAAGACTGAGGGGTGACCTGATAGAAGTCTTTAAGATTATGAACGGGTTTGATAGGGTAGACGTAGAGATGTTTCCACTTGTGGGGGAGACCAGAACCAGGGGCCATAAATATAAGATAATCACTAATAAATCCAATAGGTAATTCAGGAGAAACTTCTTTACCCAGAGAGTGGTGAGAATGTGAAACTCACTACCACAGGGAGTGGTTGAGGCGAATAATATAGATGCATTTAAGGGGATGCTAGATAAACACATGAGGGAGAAAGGAATAGAAGGATGTGTTGATTGGGTGAGATGAAGGAGGGTGGGAGGAGGCTCGTGTGGAGCATAAACACCAGCATAGACCTGTTGGGCCGAATGGACTGTTTCTGTGCTGTAAATACTATGTAATTCTATGTAATATGTACTATGGCTATACGTCCTGAAGTCATGAAAGGGGCTATGTAAATGCTCTCTTTCTTTCTTTATGCAATTCTGCTGCTGCTGATGGCCCACAGAGTCTCATTATGCTAGCACTGCCTTTAGTCTGTCCCATGATGGTAGTGCCATACGACCTGATGGAGGATGTCCTCATTGTAGAAATGAGACTTTGTCTTTGCCAGACCTGTGTGATGGTCACTCCTATTATGGATAGATGTGTCTGTAACAGGTAGGTTGATGAGAATGATGTTGAGTAGGTTACTATCTCATGTTGGTTCCCTCACCAACTGATGCAGGCCCAGTTGGGCAGCTGAGTCCATCAGTATTTGGGCAGCTCAGTCAGTGGTGTTACTACCAGTGGTATTCCTCTTGATGATGTACATTGACATTCTCCACCCTGAGTACATTCTTTGCTCTTGTTTCCATCAGTGCTTCCTCAAAGTGATGTTCAACATGGAGTACTGCTTCACCAGTTGAGCAAAGACTATTAGGTGATGATTGGCGGCAGCTTTCTTTGACCTTGTTTGACCTGAAGTCATGAAACTTCAGTGGATAGTCCTGAATAACCAGCTGTGATTGACAACAGTGGGGAACCCTGAGTAAGCCACTGGTTTTGACAACAGGTTGTTCTGCATACACTACACAATGGGCAGTACATTCAATGCTCCTCCAACACTGGACGTGGTTGAGGAAGATGAACAGAATCAAAATAATGGCATCAAAATATATTGTCTCAACCTATGCCATCCAGCAGGTGTACCATTCATACACATGCATGAAGAGCAGTGTCTTAGAAAGGCAATGGTTTAGCAGGGAGGCAATGACCAATGTCTGTTATCTTCTATACCTCCACCTAATATCTGCAATCCAGACCGCACTGTCAATGACACCCATGACACTCAATTTTTTATGATTTCAGCTCCTTCCACAGTAACATAAGAGATCCACCATGTCATCCTGGTTGAGGCACCAAGAAGGTAACTGATACCTATTCAGGAAGCTCTTCCTCTGTATCATCGTAGCTTTTAATAAACACGAATCCATAGTTTTTAACCTGAATTATACTGTCTGTAAACATTGTATTTTGCATAGTTCAGAGAGATCTGCAGCACACAGTGGGTAGGTTGTACTAATTTCAGTACATACCCCAACAGCAGTAGAGTTTATTCAGCCTGCCATCCAAATATTTTTCTCTTTGGTCAAGTTAAGAATCATGAGCTTGCCTTTGGAAGTTAATTTTTGTGTTGAGCATAAGTAATGTGTATTGGAAGAAGCCTAAATTATAACACATACTCTGGAGTACAGACTATATCTGTCTGAAATGGCGACGGTCCAGCGCTATTTTCAAGTTGGATTTAATAGGGAGATGAAGCCTACTCCGTTTGCTCATGTGACAAATGTACATAACTGATGTTCCAGTTCACAAAAAGGATCTGGAAACTTTGACCAACCTTGAAATTCAGCCATGGGTGTGTACTTGGTGATCCACAAACTTGAGCAACTTCCCTTTCCTCCCAAGGGTTTCATGGGATATGGAGCAAAAGCGGGTAAATGGAGTTGAGGTGCAGATCTGCTATGCTCGAATTGAATGGTGCAACAGGCTCAAGGGGCTGAATGGCCTACTCCTGTTCCTATGTTCTTCCCACTACCCCTCCGCTAAACCTATGGTGACTGAAGATCTCATTGCTATCCAGGAAGACAGTGTATTCTTAGATTTCACCAAGTCAATGAATGGCCTATCCTGGGACTGAGGGCTGTATCTTATGTGGCAATGATGAAAGGGTAATCAACACAGATGGATTAATGCTTGCCTAGTGACTTATAGGAGTCACGTTGCATACTTTCTGCTTGCTTAGGTGCTAAACTGTACTCAGTTGGGTCTTTTACCATTGGCAGCAAGTTAAGCTGCTACTTATCGGATATTGTAATGTCGTCACTTGACCAGTTGGTGAAAGCATTTACCATTGCATAATTTTTCTTTAAAGATTATTTAGATGTGCAAGTCAGAATATCATCCTCTTATATGTTTATTTCTGTAATGGGCCAGAAATTCGGGTCCCCACGGGTGAATATGCGCTGTGTACTCACGCGTAGGGCCAACGAAAGTGCCGGTTTCGTGCATGCACTGCGCATGCGCTGGAAACCGTAACTTCCGTTCCCTTGAAGGAAGGGATTCACAGGTCAAACGCTTGCGCCAGAGAGGCAGCGCGTATGACTGGAACTTCCGATCTTTTTACAGGTTTCTCCGTGCGGGTAAGTCCCTAATAGCTGCATGTGGAAAAAGCAGGCACAAGGCCTGCTTTTAACAAGGTAAGAGGTTAATTAAGTAAAATTTTAAAAAAATGTTCACAAATTTATCATTTTAAAATACTTTAAAGAAATGTAAGTTTATTTTTAGCCCCATTAAAAACTTTAATTAATTTTTTCAAAAATTTAAATTTTTGTTTAAAATAGTTAATTTATGTAATTTATAGTTATTTTTAAAATGAGATGTTTTAAAAAAAAAATGTATTTGAAGTTTTTACTTAGGTTTTGGGGCCGATCTCTATTCATAGATTTGACAGGTCTTCCTGTCAAATCTATGAATAGGGATTCCCTGCTCCGATTGGCTCCCCATGGCCCATGTAATCCCAGGGGGCACTGTGAACTAACTTCACCGCTGGGATACGCAAGCACTGCACACCGGCAGCTAGAGGAGGCCCAGGATCGGAATCCCACACGGGCCGACAGCACAACGGCCGGCGCGCTATGTAAGTGCAGGTCGGGGGCTTGCGCCCGCGGGAAGCCTCCAACCCGAATTTCTGGCCCATAATGTGTTAAAGGGTTTACATGTATTTCTGTATTACATTAAAGTTTACATGTGGATGTCTACTCCACCAAGCAACCCAGTCTGGAGTACATTAAAGTGTCTATTTCTACAAAAGATTAAAGTGTTCACAGAGTTAACTGCAAAATGTTTATTCCACAGTAAGCAGATGCAGCAAAAGGTCACTGTAAAAGTCAATGTGGAGTGTTTACATGAGCTTTTCACAGAGTAAAGTTACATTGGGTTCTAAACTGGGAAACAAATGAATTAAAAATAAAATAGGTTTTACTTCCTTCGTTTGGATGTGGAAATGCCGCGGTCATACTCAGTGTCAGAGGTCCAATTGGATTCAAAATCAGTCAGAATGGCATTCAAGCTGTGGTGAATGCTAAGTGAAGAAGACATGTAAAGATCTTCATAACCTGGGTCTAATCTTCATCATTTAAAATCGATAATATCGACTTGAACAGGTGAATGGTTGGAATAAAAACAGAAATTTGTAGAAACACTCAGCAAGTCAGGCAGCATCTGTGGAGAGAGAAACAGAGTTAATGGGGTCGATTTTCATTGACCCGTGGAGTCGGGATTGGAGGCGTGCGGGGGTTAAAGTCCCGAATTCGGGGGTCCCGACACCATCCCGCCTCCATGTAAGTTTCAAAGGAGGCGGGTACCCGGCCCACACTGGGACCCGCCTACCCGAGGCGGGAAGGGATTAGTGCCAATTAACTGCCTGTTAACAGGTAAATGTAAGAAGTCACACAACACCAGGTTATAGTCCAACAGTTTTATTTGAAATCACAAGCTTTCGGAGCGCTGCTCCTTCATCAGGTGAAGTGGAGAGATGCATATAGGCACAGCTTATATAGTCAGAGAATAATGCCAGATGATTACAGGTAATCTTTCTAACTGCCATTTATCACACCTCGGCAGAGAGATAATCACAGCAATCAAAGGTGTGAATGGTGTCCAAACAGGTTAGTCAGGAAAACATTACATCAAAGAACAATGAGGTGGGGTCACAAGGGGTCAAATGTTGCAGATGCTGGGGTCTGTATGAAAAACAAAAAACAGACAAAAAAGCATTTTTTTTGCTGGAAATCATAGCAGATCCGGCCGCATCTGTGTAGAGAGAACAAGCCAACGACGCAGGTAGTTAACAGGCAGTTTTTAGCCTAATCCCTATTTTAAAGCTTGAAGTGTGGGAATCCCGACGGCTCCAAACCACGCCAAGTTAGAAGAGTCGGGCCGTCGGGTTGAAGGGCTTGGAGGGGTCGAGATGTCGGTGTTCAGGTGAGTGATGGGTGCATGAGTGCAAAGGTAAGTGTGTTTGGTGTGTCTAAAGTGTGTAAAGAAGTTTAAATTACCAGTACTTACCTTTACAGCCTTTCTTCCTCTAGGTTTCGGGAGTCCATCGTCTAACCGGCACAGAAAGCAGAATGGCTGCGATCTGTCAAAAGTGACAGCCTGCAGCTTTCTGTGCCAGTGAGATTTCTAACTGAGTCTGTATAGAAGGACTCAGGTTAGAAGTAAGACTGCCAGTGTTTGACAGCTTCAAACAGCTGTGAAACACTGATATTTCATCTGTCAAAACGTCTTGACAGATGAAATTTCAGTCTGTGACATCACCTGTTGCCGGGTGACCCTTAATTGGCGGGCTCAACAAGGCCAATCAAGTTAAAAATGGCATGGATTGGCCGCATCTTGATGAAGGCGGGACTACAACCCTGAAAGTTGTAGTCCCGCCTCCTTCCCGACTTCTGAATGAAAATCACCCCCAATGTGTTAGACTGTTGACCTTTCAGCAGAACTGGAAGAAGTTAGAGATGTAACGGTTTTTAAGCAAATACAGAGCCAGGGAAGAGGGGGGTGGCAGGGAAAGAACAAAAGGCAGTGGTCTGCGATAGGCTGGAGGGCAGGAGTGATTAAATTACAAAAATGATGATGGTGCAAGGCAAAAGGCGGTGATAAGGAGACAAGTACAGAAACAAAAGATGGGTCCAGAGGAGGTGTAAATGGTCACAGCAGGAGGAGGAGAGAAGCATGGAATATCAGACAAAGAGAAGACGCCCATACCTCAGGAATGTGGTGGAAGAAAGGCAGGTGGACCCCAGGGGTGTGGACCGCCCCACTGGCTGTGTACTGATGGGGGATCCTCACCCCAAGAACCAGCCCGCACCTCCCCCACTGAGGTACAGCCATCCTCCATTACCAGCAACTGCTGTCTGAGAGAAAATGAGCATGGTGGTTAAGGTCTAAAGTTGTTCAACTCAATGTTAAGCCCGGAAGGCTGTAAAGTGTCCAACAGAAAGATGAGGTGCTGTTCCTCGAGTTTGCAATGAGCTTCACTGCTTAGGAGGCCAAGGACAGAGAGGTGAATGGTTGGCCCTGCCAGTATTGACCTGTCATGAAAATACTGAGATAAAGGGGGAATTTTCCATGGGGTCAGCGGGTGCGATCGGTGGCGGGTCGGGTGGGAAAGTGGCTTGTTTTGACAGCGGGTCGGGACTCCGCCATCAACCCGCCACCACGCGCCTTTCCCAAATGTCAGGTCTGTCAGCGCTGAGCAAACCAGACACGCAGCGACAGGGGAGGCAATGCAGCTCATTATGACCTTGTTAACAGAGCATTAAGAACTATTTTGAGCTCACCTTCAGAGTTTACCAGGTCGCCCACGGGGTCCACACTCGGGGATCACGTCAGGTAAGCTGGGTGCGAGTTGAATGGCCATGGAATCATCTCATGACTTGACAGCTGGAAATGCGCTAATGAAAGCTCCCATCTCACAGCTGTTCACTTTCCAAGCTCAGGAGCTGTTGCTTACTGCATTTGGAAGACAGATTGAGCTTTATGCAGGTTGCAAGTGTTTGGAGCAAACTCTCTATCCAGTGTCACCTCATTGGAACAACCTCTCTCACCAATGACAGATCGCTTCTGTCATCTCAACTTCACCTGCCATCTATTACATCAGAAATAACAACAGAAAATGCTGGAAAAACTCAGCAGGTCAGGCAACATCCGTGGAGAGAAATTTGAGTTGACGTTTCGGGTTGGACCCTTCTTCAAAACTGGAAAGAAAAGAAACTAGATCGAAGGCAGGGCTGCGATCGGACAAAAGAATAAAAGAAACAAAAGAAGTAAAAGAGATTAGAAGCTAGACGAGATGGTAATAGGCTGGGATTAGGTGTAAAGTGTATTGGCAGGGCAAAAGATAGCTGCCAGGTGTGAGAGAGAAACAACAGGAAAGGGGGGGGGTGAAAGGAGTGGAACAATTACAAGAGAAAATGAAATAGGGGCTGAGGTTATGATCTGAAATTGTTGAACTCGATATCGAGTCCGGAAGGCTGCAGAGTGCCTAATCAGAAGATGAGGTGCTGTTCCTCGAGTTTACGTTGAGCTTCCGTGGAACAATACAAGAGGCCAAGGACGGTGAGGTCCGAGTGGGAATGGAGTGGTGAATTAAAATGACGGGCGACCGGAAGCTCGGGGTCACCCTTACGGACTGAACGGAGGTGTTCCGCAAAGCGGTCACCCAATCTGCGTTTGGTCTCCCCAATGCAGAGGAGACCGCATCGTGAGCAGCGAATACAGTATACTAGATTGCGAGAAGTACAAGTAAATCGCTGTTTCACCTGGAAGGGGTGTTTGGGGCCCTGGACAGTGGGAAGGGGGGAGGTATAGGGGCAGGTGTTACATCTCCTCCGTTTGCACGGGAAGGTGCCAGGCGAAGGGGAAGGGCTGTTTGGGGTGATAGAGGAGTGGACTAGGGTGTCTCGGAGGGAGCGGTCCCTGCGGAATGCTGAAAGGGGAGGGGATGGGAAGATACGTTTGGTGGTGGGATCACTTTGGAGGTAGCGGAAATGCCGGAGGATGATCCGTTGAATGTGGAGGCTGGTGGGGTGAAAGGTGAGGACAAGGTGAACCCTATCGTGGTTCCGGGAGGGAGGGGCAGGGGTGAGGGCAGAAGTGCGGGAGATGGAACTGACACGGTCGAGGGCAGTGTCAACCACGGTAGAGGGGAATCCTCGGTTGCGGAAAAAGGAAGACATGTCTGAAGCACTGGTGTGGAAGGTGGCGTCGTCGGAGCAGATACGGCGGAGGCGGAGAAACTGGGAGAATGGAATAGAGTCCTTACAGGAAGCGGGGTGGGAGAAAGTGTAGTCCAGGTAGCTGTGGGAGTCAGTGGGCTTGTAGTGAATATTGGTCGATAACCTATCCCCAGAGATGGAGACGGAGAAGTCGAGGAAGGGAAGGGAAGAGTCCGAGATGGACCATGTGAAGGTGAGGGAAGGGTGGAAATTGGAGGCAAAGTGAATGAAATTGTCAAGTTCGGGGCGAGAGCAGGAAACGGCACCGATACAGTCATCAATGTATCGGAAAAAGAGGTGAGGGAGGGGACCCGAGTAGGACTGGAACAAAGATTGTTCCACATAGCCCACGAAAAGGCAGGCATAGCTAGGACCCATGCGGGTACCCATGGCAACACCTTTGATTTGGAGGAAATGAGTGGAGTTACATCAGAATGGGTAAGGTTTATACTCTCTCACCTTGGTCCTCAGAATCTTACCATGATCAGCTGCAACACCAGCAGACCCAGGCACACCAGCAACACCAACAACAAGACCACCAATCTTCTCCTCAACCACCTGATGCGGCACAGGGCAGAGGGCAACAGTGCAGGGCTGGACCATGCCGGAGGTGAAACCCCCAACACGGTATACAGGCAGAGGATTAGCTTCCTCAACATGACTGAGCACCAGTGCCAAAGGAGGCTCAGGCTATCGCGCCAGGTCATCGCAGACATTTGCAGATTGCTGGACCAAGACCTGCAGCCCAGAGGAGCAGGTGGACACCCCTTGCCAGTAGCTGTCAAAGTCACCACTGCCCTCAACCTCTGCGCCTCAGCCTCCTTCCAGGGATCTGCAGCAGACATTTGCAGCATCTTGCAGTCAGCCGCCCACGGATGCATCACACAGGTCACCGATGCCCTCTTTGACAAGTCCGCCAATTATATCAACTTTGCCACTGATGAAGCCAGTGTTACTGAGCGGGCGCGTGGCTTTGCGGCTCTGGCTGGCTTCCCACGGGTGCAGGGCGTCATCAATTGCACACGTGGCCATCAGGGCACCCCATCATAACCCAGCAGTCTTTGTCAACCGCAAGGACTTCCACTCCCTCATTGTGCAGCTTGTCTGCAACCGTAGGAAGGTCATTCTGCATGTGTGTGCCAAGTTCCCTGGCAGCTGCCATGACTCTTTTGTCCTGCGTCAGTCTACTGTCCCTCAGCTCTTCGCATCTCCAAACAGACTGACTGGATGGCTGCTTGGAGACGAGGGCTACCCCCTGAAGATGTGGCTCATGACACCTTTGAGGAGGCCAAGAAATGAGGCTGAGAAACATTATAATCAAAGCCACATCTCCACCAGATGTGTCATAGAGCAGACAATAGGGTTGCTCAAAATGCGCTTCAGATGCCTGGACAGATCTGGAGGAGCCCTTCAATACGCACCAGTCAGGGTCTCCAGAATCGCTGTGGTCTGCTGCATCCTGCACAACATAGCGCAGCAGCGAGAATTATCGCTGCATGAGGAACAAGGCACAGAGCGGACAGCCTCTTCGGAGGAGGAGCAGCATGAGGTGGAAGACGAAGATGAGGAAGACCTGGAGGAACTGGCAGTCCAGATTCCGCCAGTATACGACCACATTGCTGCCCGTGAGGCCAGGGATGGCCTCACCATGGCCAGGCTTACTTAACTTTACGCAGCACAGCCATGGGGCTGGCACATGTGTAGCCAGGTTGTCATCACCCCACAGCAACACCATAAAGCATCCCTACCAGTCCATTCTTTTCACTGTCACCACCATTGCTGGAGCTTAAGGTAGCCCTGACCGTTCACTCTGCCACTTCCAATTGTGCACACATATTTGTCAAGGACCGCAAAGTTTTCAAAATAAATGATTTAATACAAAAGATGAATTGAACGTAAACTTTACAGTACATTTAAGAAAACACCCAAGTGACTACCCTTGTGACTCTACTTTTGTGGCATCTTTCTTTTCCGTGTGCTTCTATGTGGTGGTACCCCTGTGGCTTCAGCAGAGGTAGAGGTAGGTTGCTCACTTCCCTGCTATGACTGCTTACACGCCTTTGGTGGTCGTCCTCAGGGTTTTGGAGCCTGTGAGGGCCCTGCTAAAGTCTGCTCCTCCTGCGACTGTGCAGGGGCAGACTCGGCCATCGCTGTCCGGTGAGGCATCTGGGGCTCTGACCGAGGGGTTGGCAAGGGGGGAGAAGTGTGAGTGCTTGGTTGGGAGCCCCCACTCCCATGTCCCCTCCCACCACCATCCCTCTCATGGGCCACCCGCACTTCTCTGCTAGCAAGTAGCTGGAGAGCAGCTTGCTGCACATCAGTGGGGCCATGAGGACCCACGTCTACACAGACATCCCTCCTAGACAGGACATCTATGAGCCTCTGGTTTCTATCCTCCATAGATGCCCATCTATTTTGCATAGATACCATGTGCTCATGCGACTGGCGCATTAGGTCCCCTATGCAGAACAACCTGGTGACAGAATCAGTCACTCATATGGGACCATCCTATCCATGGGGGAACCTACAGCCACAATTGCCTGTGCCACAGTGGTGCTCATGTTGGAGAAGGACTCCTCCATTCTCTGAACACTCGCCCTCACCGTGCTCACAAAACCTGTCAGAGCCTCCTACACTTGTTCCTGCAGCTTCAGGATCGCCCTCTTCCTGGATGGCCCCGAGGCTACAGGGAGGAGGTAAGAGCCCTAGCAGAATGGTGCAAGTACAACAACCTCTCCCTCAACATCAGCAAAACAAAGGAGATGATCGTGGATTACAGGAAGTGGCAGGGGGAGGGACACACCCCAATCTACATCGGGGCTGAGGTGGAGAGGGTCAGCAGCTTCAAATTCCTGGGTGTATTCATTACGGAGGACTTAACGTGGTCCCATCACATCGACGTCGTAACCAAGAAGGCATGCCAACGCCTGTTCTTCCTCAGGAGACTGAAGAAATTTGGAATGGCCCCCCAGATTCTCACCAACTTCTACCGGTGCACCATCAAGAGTATCCTGTCCGGCTGCATCACTACCTGGTATGGCAACTGCACCACCATAGACCGCAAGGCTCTACAGATGGTGGTGAAAGCTGCACAACATACTATAGGAATTAAACTACCCGCTGTGCAGGATATCTACCCCGAGAGGTGCCGGGGGAAGGCCCTGAGAATCATCAAAGACGCGAGCCACCCCAGCCACAACCTCTTCGCCCTGCTCCCGTCCGGTAAGAGATACCGAAGCATACGGTCTCGTACCAGCAGGTTTCGAAACAGCTTCTATCCCCAGGCCATAAGACTCATGAACGAATAATTTATTACTGTTGTTTTATTTATTATTACTGTATTTCTATTAGTATTTTTATCATTGCTATGCCATATTTATTCCATGGTGCGTCTGGACCTGCTGTGATTTCCAGCCAAAAAAAATGTTTTTTGTCTGTTTTTTTGTTTTTCATACAGACCCCAGCATCTGCAATATTTGACCCCTTGTGACCCCACCTCATTGTTCTTTGATGTAATGTTTCCCTGACTGACCTGTTTGGACACCATTCACACCTTTGACTGCTGTGATTATCTCTCTGCCGAGGTGTGATAAATGGCAGTTGGAAAGGTTACCTGTAAACATCTGACATGATTCTCTGACTATATAAGCTGTGTCTTTATGCATTTCTCCACTTCACCTGAAGAAGGAGCAGCGCTCCGAAAGCTTGTGATTTCAAATAAAACTGTTGGACTATAACCTGGTGTTGTGTGATTTCTTATATTTATTCCAATGTTGGGAGGACTCGTAAAAATCAACATTTCATTGTGCAGTACACACGTCTGCTGCATATATGACAAATAAAATTGAATTGAATTGAATTGAATTGAGGCTCAGCGTCTGCATGCAGCTGAGCAGAGCTAGGAGACTCCTGCGCCCTCCGACGAGGAGTCTCCACTGCTGTCACTGTCTCCACCATCTGCTCTTGCTCACCCGTGATCTGAGACACCAGGTGACAACACCCCTCTATCTCGCGACAGATCCACTGAGGTGATTGTAGCTGTGCTGGTGCTGACGTGCCTTGTCTCAGGTGATGCTGCACCCTCAGAGGCTGGAGGCTCCTCTGAAGAGTCCTCTCGCTCTTCTTCCTGGACAGTGGGGGTGGGGGAGCTCTTGATGGACCTGTGGGAGAGTAAAGAGATCAGTTAGATATATGATATGTAGATTGCATACAGATACCATTATGCACATGATGAGCATTCAATGTCTCTTGACATCAGCCCCCATATGAGTGACTGATGAATGCCGTGTAGCTGTATGGAAACTGATTCGGTCACCAGCTTGTTCTGATGAGCCCCTCTCTCCGTCCCCCACTGCCGGCTGGTCAACCGCTCCAGTAATCTCCAGGGCAGCCTCCTCTGCACTAGTGAGGCTTGCTAACAGTTGAGGGCCTCCTCCCATTCTCTCCCTCTTCCTCTTATTGTGGGCTCTCTTTTCCTGCAAGGAGGGAAAGAAGAGAAGGTTGAGAGAGAGTGATGGAATGAGTGTAAGGAATGGATGGGTTAGATCTTTAGAGGGAGACTATGATGGAGTGGGGTGGCAATACCAAGTGGCCTCCTTGTGTGCTGTTAGTTGGTATGATTGCACTAGGATGAGGGTGAGTGTGAGGGTCTGCTTAGTAAGATGGGGATGTGATAATGTAGATAGAGAGAGGGGGATGGGTGAAGGTGCAAGGGATGTTGGGGTGTGTAAGATGTTCAGGGGTAGGGTTGGGGAGGCAGAGTGATGGGGATGTGATGAGAGGCACAGCAGCATGAAGATAAGTGTGGATTTATACTCACTTTTCCTGATCTTAGAAGATCATTGAAGCACTTGCGGCACTGCACCAGGTCCTCATCACCACAGACCTGCTGTTGACCTCCTCCGCTACCTGCAGCCAGGCTGCCTTGGTCTCCTGGGGCGGTCTCTTGCGGCCACTGGCAGGGAAGAGAACCTCCCTGCGTGCTCTGACTCCCTCCACAAGCAGAATAGAGGAGCAGCCCTCTGCCTCTGCGAACTTATAGTGCTTCTTTGGCTGCAAGAACAGCAGACTCAACGGCCCTAAATGAGAAGTGAAATCAAATGGGGCCATGGCCCCTTTAAATATACCAGCACCAAACGCGTCAGCGCTGGCATCACCAGATCCGCACCTTTTAATTGGGCCGGGTACCGCGCAGGGCGGGCTTAACAAGCTCCATTAGGGAAAAATCTTTCCTTGCAGCGGGGTGAAGGCAGCAACGGGCTCGTGGCCCGCCACAGACCTCGCCCGCCAAGGACCTCGCCCGCCACGGACCCGCCCAGGTAGGGGAAATCGTGGCCAAGATCTCAAGATCTTTAAAATGTGTACTGCAATTCTAGGCTGACTCGTTTCTTTGATTGAATGTAAGTTTAAACAAGGGTTGTCTGAAAGATGCATTAACGAGATGCAGGGTGACAGAATGGTATGAAATGGGGAATAAGCAAAGGTGAGCATTCAAAAGAATAAAAAAAATCTAAAACTGAAGTCACAGAGTCAAGGGGTTATACAGCACAGAAAGAGGCCCTTCGGCCCATCATGTCTGCGCCGGCCATCAAGCCCTGTCTATTCTAATCCCATTTTCCAGCACTTGGTCCGTAGCCTTGTATGCTATGGCATTTCAAGTGCTCATCTAAATGCTTCTTGAATGTTGTGAGGGTTCCTGCCTCTACCAGCCTTTCAGGCAGTGAGTTCCAGATTCCAACCACCCTCTGGGTGAAAAAGTTTTTCCTCAAATCCCCTCTAAACCTCCTGCCCCTTACCTTGAAACTGTGCCCCCTGGTTATTGACCCCTCTACTAAGGGGAAAAGTTCCTTTCTATCTACCCGATCTATGCTCCTTATAATTTTGTATACCTCAATCAGGTCCCCCCTCAGCCTTCTCTGCTCTAAGGAAAACAACCCCAGCCTGTCCAGTCTCTCCTCATAGCTGAAACGCTCCAGCCCAGGTAACATCCTGGTGAATCTCCTCTGCACCCTCTCCAATGCAATCACATCCTTCCTATAGTGTGGCGACCAGAACTGCACATAGAATTCCAGCTGTGGTCTAACTAGCGTTTTGTACAGCTCCACCATAACCTCCCTGCTCTTATATTCTATGCCTCGGCTAATGAAGGCAAGTATCCCATATGTCTTCTTAACCACCTTATATACCTGTCCTGCTGCCTTCAGGGATCTATGTACATGCACACTGTTATGAATCTTATGATCCATGAAGAAAGACTCATGAAATAACACTGGACGGCCAGCTGGTGGCGCCATCCAAGGAGTATAAATACTCGAGCGTGGGCCCAGCTTTCCCAGGACATTGTGTAAACAG
This sequence comes from Somniosus microcephalus, assembly GCF_052327205.1. Taxonomy (NCBI): domain Eukaryota; kingdom Metazoa; phylum Chordata; class Chondrichthyes; order Squaliformes; family Somniosidae; genus Somniosus; species Somniosus microcephalus. The sequence goes on along the minus strand of NC_140995.1, from coordinate 208,310,295 downwards.
GAACTAGTGAAAGATAACTAGACCTCCATGTTTTGAAACAAGTTGATTAAATCCTTGCTTTATACTCGAACCAAGTGCGTAGTAAGTACCAAGGTCCCTCTGATCCTCTGTCCTTCCTAGGGTCCTACCATTCATTGTGTATTCCCTTGCCTTGTTAGTCCTCCCAAAATGCATCACCTCACACTTTTCAGGGTTAAATTCCATTTGCCACTGTTCTGCCCATCTGACCAACCCATCTATATCGTCCTGTAGCCTGAGGCATCCCTCCTCGCTATTTACCACTCCACCAATTTTCGTGTCATCTGCGAACTTACTGATCATACCTCCTACATTCATATCTAAATCATTAATGTACACTACAAACAGCAAGGGACCCAGCACCAGTACACCACTGGACACAGGCTTCCAGTCACAAAAACAACCTTCGACCATCACCCTCTGCCTCCTGCCACTAAGCCAATTTTGGATCCAATGTGCCAAATTGCCCTGGATCCCATGGGCTCTTACCTTCTTGACCAGTCTCCCATGCGGGACTTTGTCAAAAGCCTTACTGAAATCCATGTAGACTACATCAACTGCACTACCCTCATCCACACATCTAGTCACCCCCTCGAAAAATTCAATCAAATTGGTTAGACATGATCTCCCCCTGGCAAAGCTATGCTGACTATCCTTGATTAATCCTTGTCTCTCCAAGTGGAGACTAATTCTTTCTCTCAGAATTTTTTCCAATAATTTTCCTACCACTGATGTTAGGCTCACTGGCCTGTAATTCCCTGGTTTATCCCTACTACCCTTCTTGGATAATGGTACTACGTTAGCTGTCCTCCAGTTCTGAAGTGACAGAAAGTACTAATGTGAGCTGTTAAAACAGTAAATGAAAGGGCTGCTAAAACAACAACAGGTGAACGAGACTGCAAATTAGCAAAGCTTTTAACCGCTGCTGAGGTAACCCAATTACAGATAGCCAGAAATCAAAGAAGCTGGCAAAATCCTTTAAGCAATTGCCTTGGTAACTCCAGTTACAGATAGCCAGATGCCGCTAATGATAAATCCATCTTTGGAATGAACTAAATTGTCTGTAAACTGTAATTCCACAACTGCCCACACTTTCTACTGCAACCTAATTGGAGGCGGTATCAGCAATGGACAAACCTTCCGACGATTTGCAAAAAAAAAGGAGTGACATCACAGGACAGCAGGTAGGTGATTGGTTGGTGAGTATTAAAGTTTGTTTTCCTCTCTTTTCTCTCTAACCTAGGGCAGTGGTTTAAACTAGGTGCGGGAAAATACAAAGTATTGCATTAAATTTATAGCTTAACTAGTTAAACTAATAAATATAACTATAAATAATCATTGAATAAAGACTTTAATGAATTAAATAAATAAAATAAGGCTAGACCAAGATATGGCAGGGCAAGTTGTACGTCTGGACTGCAGTATATGGGAGTTTGTGGATAGCGAGACTGTCCCAAGCGAGCACGTCTGCAGCAGATGGCTCCATCTCGATTCTCTCCGGCTCAGAGTCATTGAGCTGGAGTGCGAGTTGGAGACACTCCGACACATAAGGGAGGGGGAGGAATTTCTGGACAGTTTTATCCAGAATGCAATCACACCCCAGAGGAAAGCATAGGTTCAGGAAGGGGAGGGTATGACTGCTAGGGAGCAGGGTAGCGGGGATTTAGGAGAGGTTGAAAAGGAGGTCCCGCAGACACTGGTCCTGTCCAACAGCTACGAAGTACTTGCTACCTGTGAGGACAAGGAGAAAGACTGCAGGGAAGACAGCCACAATGCAGACCAAGGCGCCGTGGCTCAGAAGGCAGAATAGAAATATGGTAGTGATACGGGACTCTATAATTAAGGGGATAGATAGCGTCCTTTGCAGCCAAGAACGAGAATCCCGAAGGGTGTGTTGCCTGCCTGGTGCCAGGGTAAGGGATATCTCATGGCAGCTGGAGAGGAACCTGGAAAGGGAGGGGGTAAATCCAGTTGTTGTGGTCCATGTTGGAACAAATGACATAGGTAGGAACAGGGAGGAGGTCCTGCTGAAAGAGTATCAGGAGTTAGGCTCTAAATTAAAAAGCAGGACCTCGAGGGTAATAATCTCTAGATTATTGCCCAAGCCATGTGCAAATTGGCATAGAAGCAGACAGATCAGGAGAATTAACACATGGCTAAAGGGCTGGTGTGGGAAAGAGGGGTTTGTGGCGTACCGATCACAGAACGGACACAATCCGCTTTCCGGTCCGTAGACTATAAATCAGGCGTCATGCCTTTAAGAAGGATCACACCTTTAAGAAACTCGATCTGCAACATAGTTAAGCCCAGAGCGGGGGAGGAGCGGTCGAAGCTGTGCACTGAGAAAAGGCAGTCGTACTTTGTGTAGTCTCTGACTCCATTTTGTGTTCAGCATGCAGCCTCAACAATTAAACCTTTTCTGTTGAACCTCTCCGAGTTCAGTATTTTTTGCTAGGAGTACGTAGACTCCTACATTGGTGACCCCGACACTCAGGACGACTCCTAAGCGTAACCATGGCTGACACAAACGCAGTTTCTGTGAAGCTGCCGGAGTTCTGGGAGAACCTGGCCACCGCCTGGTTCCTTCAAGCCGAATCGCAATTCCGACTCCGCGGCATCACCGCCGACGCAACGATGTACGACTACCTCCTCACCTCCCTGGGCAGCTCCACAATCACGAAAGTCTGGACAACACTACAAAACCCTCCGGAGGAAGGCAAGTACGCACATCTCAAGGCTGCGCTCATTAAAAAATTCACAGCCTCCCAATTCTTGCGCAACTGCCACCTCCTCGACCTCCCGGGCCTCGGTGACTCCACGCCATCAGACTTGCTCTCACACATGCTTGCTCTGACCGACGAGAAACCGCCCGGCTCCCTCTTCCGCACGCTCTTTATCCGCCAACTACCTCCCAGCATCGGCCCGGTGATCGTGGCATCCAGCCTCACGGACCTCGAGGCCCTGGCCGATGAAGCCGATAAGCTCCTGTCCGCCAGGTCCAACCACGCCGTCACCCCTGACCTGGCCTCCGCAGCGTCGGCGCGCGCTCCACCCTCTATCGCGCGGCCACACAGCTCGGCCACGAGGCCCCCCAGGCCCCCACGTCCCCCAAGCCCTCCGACCCAGGGCTACTGCTACTTCCATACCCGGTTCGGCGCACGGGCATGCCGCTGCAGCCACCCCTGCACGTTTCCAACCGCCCCCACACCGGCCTACACGATGGCCGTGGGGCAAGCAGGCGCGCTGCTGTACGTTACGGACAGCGCCTCCAGACGCCGTTTCCTATGCAACACGGGCGCGCAGCGCAGCATCATCCCCGCGTCCGCCCTCGAGATCCAGCGAGGCGGCCGCGGCCCTGCGCTGGCTGCCGCCAACGGCACCGACATCCGGACGTATGGCACCCGCACCGTCACCATCGACCTCGCAGGCTGCCGCTACCACTGGGAGTTTATCACCGCCAAGGTGCTCTACCCGCTCCTCGGTGCAGATTTCCTGTGCGCCCACGGCCTGTTGGTCGACATGCCTCGGCGCCGCCTTGTGGACATGAAAACCATGTCACCCATCCCGGGCGCCATGGCCCCCTCCCAACCCGCCGAAATGGCGTGGCAGTGCCGCGCCTGCTCAACGGATGACTACTCAGCACTCCTGGCTGAGTTCCCAGCCCTCACCAACCCGACCTTCTCTGCGAAGGTTGCTAAGCACAGGGTAGAACACTTCATCCCCACCACAGGCCCACCGGTGTATGCCCACGCCCGCAGGCTGGACCCAGCCAAGCTGGAGGTCGCGCGGGCCGAGTTCGCCACAATAGAACAGCTCGGCATCATCCGCCGCTCCAACAGCCCCTGGGCCTCCCCACTCCACATCGTCACCAAACCCGACGGGGGATGGCGCCCCTGCAGGGACTACCGGCGCCTAAACGACGCCACCACGCCGGATCGGTACCCCATACCGCACATTCAAGACTTTTCGGCTAGACTGGCCGGCCGCTCAGTCTTCTCCAAAGTCGACCTGGTGCGCGGTTACCATCAGGTGCCAGTCCACCCCACGGACGTTCCCAAGACGGCCATAATCACCCCTTTTGGGCGATTCGAGTTCCTCCGCATGCCCTTCGGCCTCAAAAACGCGGCCCAGGCCTTCCAGCGGCTCATGGACTCGGTCCTCCGGGACCTGAAGTTCCTCTTTGTCTACCTGGATGGCATCCTGGTAGCTAGTTCCTCCAAGCAGAAACACATCGAGCACCTCCGCACCCTGTTCCAGCGGCTCAGTGAGCACGGGCTCATCATCAGCCCAGCCAAGTGTCAATTCGGCCTCAGCAGGATCGAATTCCTCGGCCACCACATCACGCAGGACGGAGCCATTCCCCTGCCCGCCAAGGTGCAAGCCGTCCAGCAGTTCCCCCGGCCTACCACCATCAAAGGCCTCCAGGAGTTCTTGGGGATGATCAACTTTTACAACCGCTTCATTCCCGGAGCGGCCTCCCTCATGCGGCCCCTATACGAAGCCCTCCGGGGTAAGAAAGACAGAATGATGATCGAGTGGTCGGCGGACATGTTGACCGCTTTCGACTTGACCAAAAAGGTGCTCGCCGACGCCACCATGCTCGCTCACCCACAGCCCAACGCCAGGGTGGCCCTCACCACGGACGCCTCCGACCACACGGTCGGCGCCGTGTACGAACAGTGGGTTGACGGGGCCTGGCAACCGCTGGCCTTTTTCAGCTGCCAACTGCACCCCCCGGAGGCCAAATACAGCGCCTTTGACCGCGAGCTCCTCGCACTGTACCTGGCAGTCCGCCATTTTAGATTTCTTCTAGAGGGCCGCCCCTTCACCGCGTTTGTCGACCACAAACCCCTGACATTCGCGATGGCGAAATCTGCGGACCCGTGGTCAGCCAGGCAACAACACCAGCTCGCCGCGGTGTCCGAATTCACCACGGACATCCGGCACGTCTCCGGTCGAGACAACGTGGTGGCCGACTACCTATCCCACCCCGCCGTCCACGGCGCCCACCTGGCAGTGGACTATGCTCAACTGGCAGCGGAGCAACGCACCGACCTCGATCTGCTCTCTGCGCCCACAACCCTCCCAGGGCTGCGACTGACCGACGTCGCCTGCGGCCCGTCCGCCGTCACAGTCAAATGCGACACCTCCTTGGTGCAACCCCGTCCCGTAGTCCCGGCGTCTTGGTGAAAACGGGTGTTCGACATCGTCCACGGCCTCTCACACCCCGGCACCCGCGCGTCCATTAGACTGGTGGCCAACCGATTTGTCTGGCGCGGGCTGCGCAAAGATGTGCACGTCTGGTCCAGATCCTGCATAGCTTGCCAGCGTGCCAAAATCCACCAGCACATCAAAGCCCCACTCGAGGAGTTCACCGTGCCAGAAAGAAGGTTCGACCACGTCCACATCGACCTCATCGGCCCCCTGCCGCCATCGAAAGGTCACACGCACCTGCTGACAATCGTGGACCGTACCACCCGCTGGCCCGAGGCCATTCCACTGACGTCCACCACCACCGCCGACATCGCGAGGGCGTTCATCGGTACCTGGGTCGCTCGGTTCGGCGTCCCCTCCGACATGACGTCGGATAGAGGCCCGCAGTTCACCTCTGATCTGTGGGCCGCCATCGCCCGAAACCTCGGGGTGGCCGTTCACCGCACCACGGCTTACCACCCCCAAGCCAATGGACTGTGCGAGCGATTCCACAGGTCCATGAAGGCGTCCCTCCGCGCCAGCCTCGAGGACGAGGCTTGGATCGACCGCCTCCCGTGGGTGCTACTCGGCCTACGCTCCGCGGTCAAGGAAGACCTGCAAGCCTCGGCGGCGGAACTCGTGTACGGCCAGCCGCTGCGCGTACCCGGAGAGTTCCTGCCCACCGCCACGACCCCCTGGTCGGCTGACCAGCAATGCCGCGCTTTCGCCAACCGAGCACAACAGTTCGCTCCGGTACCCACCAGCCGGCACAACGAACCAGCAACCCGCATACCACCTAGCCTGCACATGGCCAAATTTGTTTTCGTGCGCCATGACGCCCACCGAGGACCTCTACGGCCCCCATACAACAGACCCTACAAGGTACTCCAGACGGGGAACAAGTTCTTCCTCCTCGAAGTGGGCGGCAGAACTGACAAGGTGTCGGTTGACCGGCTCAAGCTGGCGCACCTAGAGCCCGATGAACCCGTTCAAGTGGGCCAACCCCCACCGCGGGGCAGACCACCTAAGAGCCCGACGCGTCCGACCGCCCCGCTCCCGACACCAACCGCCAAGAGCCGTTCTGGCTGTGCCATCAAGCCGCCACGCCGGTTCGTACACTCCCTACTAGCGGATTCTGGGGGGAGCTGTGTGGCGTACCGATCACAGAACGGACACAATCCGCTTTCCGGTCCGTAGACTATAAATCAGGCGTCATGCCTTTAAGAAGGATCACACCTTTAAGAAACTCGATCTGCAACATAGTTAAGCCCAGAGCGGGGGAGGAGCGGTCGAAGCTGTGCACTGAGAAAAGGCAGTCGTACTTTGTGTAGTCTCTGACTCCATTTTGTGTTCAGCATGCAGCCTCAACAATTAAACATTTTCTGTTGAACCTCTTCGAGTTCAGTATTTTTTGCTAGGAGTACGTAGACTCCTACAGGTTCCTTTTCATGGGACACTGGCACCAGTTCTGGGACAGGAAGGAGCTGTACTGATGGAACGGGCTCCACCTGAATGGGGATGGGACCCGTGTCCTAGCGGAAAGGGTAAATAGGGAGGTGGAAAATGCTTTAAATTAGTAACATGGGGGGAGGGATCTACAAGAAACGTAAGCAGCCTAAATATAAACAAAACAGGAAAAGTGAGCGTAGGATAGAATAAAGTAAGGGAGGACATTGACAGCAAGGGAGCAACATAGAAACATAGAAGATAGGAGCAGGAGTAGGCCATTCGGCCCCTCGAGCCTGTTCTGCCATTTATTGAGATCATGGCTGATCATCCAAATTCAGTACCCCGTCCCTGCTTTCTCCCCATATCCCTTGATCCCTTTAGCCTTAAGAAATATATCTCACTCCTTCTTGAATATATTTAATAAAGTGGTCTCAACTGCCTTGTGTGGTAGAGAATTCCACAGGTTCACCACTCTCTGGGTGAAGAAATTCCTCTTCATTTCAGTCCTAAATGGCTTACCCCTTTATCCTTAGACTGTGACCCCTGATTCTGGACTCCCCCGCCATCGGGAACATCCTTCCTGCATCTAGTCTGTCTAGTCCTGTTAGAATTTTGTAAGTTTCAATGAGATCCCCTCTCATTCTTCTAAACTCTAGCGAATATAAGCCTAATCATCCCAATCTCTCCTCATACATCATTCCTGCCATCCCAGGTATCAGTCTGGTGAATCTTTGCTGCACTCTCTCCATGGTAAGAACATCCTTCCACAGATAAGATGACCAAATCTGCACACAATACTCAAGGTGTGGTCTCACCAAGGCCCTGTACAACTGCAGCAAGACATCCTTGCTCCTGTACTCGAATCCTCTCGCTATGAAGGCCAACATACCATTTGCCTTCTTAACCGCCTGCTGCACCTGCATGCTTACCTTCAGCGACTGGTGCACAAGGACACCCAGGTCTCATTGCACTTCCCCTTTTCCCAATCTATTGATGTTCAGATAATAATCTGTCTTCCTTTTTTGCTGCTGAAGTGGATAACCTCGCATTTATCCACATTATACTGCATTTGCCATGCATCTGCCCAATCACCCAACCTGTCCAAATCATACTGGAGTTTCTCTGCATCCTCCTCACAGCACACACACCCACCCAGCTTTGTGTCGTCTGCAAACTTGGAGATAGTACATCTAGTTCCCTCATCTAGATCATTTATATATATTGTGAATAGCTGGGGTCCTAGCACCGATCCCTGCAGTACCCCACTAGTCACTGCCTGCCACTCGGAAAAAGATCCGTTTATTCCAACTCTTTGCTTCCTGTCTGCCAACCAGTTCTCTATCCAAGACAGTACCTTACCCCCAATCCCATGTGCTTTAACTTTGCACGCTAATCTCTTATGCGGACCTTATCGAAAGCCTTCTGAAAGTCCAAATACACCACATCCACTGGTTCTCCCTTATCTATTCTACCAGTTACTTCCTCAAAAAATTCCAGTAGATTAGTCAAGCATGATTTACCTTTTGTAAATCCATGTTGACTTTGTCCGATCCTGTCACTGTTTTCCAAGTGCTCTGCTATTACATCTTTTATAATGGACTCTAGCATTTTCCCCACTATCGATGTCAGACTTACCGGTCTATAATTCCCCGTTTTCTCTCTATCACCTTTTTTAAATAATGGGGTTACATTATCTATCCTCCAATCCATGGGAACTGTTCGAGTCTATAGAATTTTGAAAGATGACCAGCAATGCATCTACTATTTCTAGGGCTACTTCCTTAAGTACCCTAGGATGTAGATTATCAGGCCCTGGGGATTTATCGGCCTTCAATCCTGTCAACTTCCCGAACACCATTTCCCTACAAATACTGATTTAATTCAATTCCTCTCTCTCATTAGACCCTATGTTCCCCGACATCTCTGGGAGGTTATTTGTGTCCTCCTTTGTGAAGACAGAACCAAAGTATGTATTTAATTGGTCTGCCATTTCTGTGTTCCCCATTGTAAATTCCGCTGATTCTGACTGCAAGGGACCTATGCAAATAGAGTTATAGAACAGGAGTCTAAAAAGATGGTTAAACATAAAGTGAGAGGAAATCCGTAATAAAATTGGAGAGCTGGAGGCAATCATGCATTGTGAGGAACCAGACATAGTAGGGATTACTGAGACATGGCTACAGAAAACCAGAACTGGGAATTAAACATTGCAGGGTATAACATATTTAGAAAAGATAGAGGGGAAAAGGGGAGGTGGAGTAGCTGTACTTATTTGGGATAACAGTAGAAAAAAGTGACGCAGCCACCAGCAAGACAAAAATAGAATCCATATGGATAGAGATAAAAGATAATAAAGGATCAATCACACTAATAGGTGTAGTCTACAGGCCACCTAATAGTAGAAGGGAGATGGAAGAAAAAATATGTAGACAACTTAAGATAAGGAGTAAAAAACATAGAATAATAACCATGGGGGATTTCAACTACCCCGATATTAATTGAACAGAAGAGGTAGGTAAAGGGGATAAAGGAATGGAGTTCCTACAATGTCTACAGGACTCTTTTCTAACCCAATATGTAAAAAGCCTAACAAGGGAGGATTTGCTATTGGATCTAGTAATGGGGAATGAACCAGAGCAGATAAGAGAAGTAAAAGTAGGGGAACATCCAGGCAATAGTGACCATAATATAATATGCTTTAAGATGATAATTGAGAAGGACATAAGTATGATGAAAACCAGGGTAATAGATTGGAGAAAAGCTGATTTGGAGGGGCTGAGAATAGAACTTGAGAAAATAAAATGGGCAACAATATTGACAAACAACAGCAATGGGAAACATTTAAAATGGTGTTCAACAGAGTGCAGGAACAATATATTCTGCTAAAAGGAAAGAACAAGCTAAACACTAATGAGGCTCCATGGATGAATAAAGCCATAAGGGAACAATTGAGGGTAAGGAAAGAGGCATACATTAATTACATAGACAGCAGGGGAGTGCATGATAAGGGAGAATACAAAGAGATTAGGAGAGAAGTCAAAAAAATAATTCGGAAGGCAACAAGGAATGCGGAGTCAGGGGACAAGTAGCAGAATGGATAGCTAGCTGGTTTCAAGACAGAAAGCAGAAAGTAGGGGTGAAAGGTAGCTATTCACAGTGGCAGAAGGTGGGTAGTGGTGTTCCACAAGGATCAGTGCTGGGACCACTGTTGTTCACAATTTATATTAACGATTTAGACTTTGGAATCAAAAACACAATTTCTAAATTTGCGGATGACACCAACTTGGGGGTGGAATAGTCAAAATTAGGAGGACTGCAACAAATTATAAGAGGACATTAATAAACTTGCAGAATGGGCATATAATTGGCAAATGAAGTTCAACACAGATAAATGGGAGGTATTACATTTTGGTAGGAAGAATAGTGAGGTCACTTATTACTTGGAGGGTGCGAGTCTAGGTGGGGTAGAGGAACAAAGGGATCTCAGAGTACAAATACACAGATCACTAAAAGTTGTGACACAGGTTAGCAAGGCCATAAATAAAGCAAACCAAGCACTAGGGTTTATTTCTAGAGGTATAGAATTGAAAAGTAGGGAAGTTATGCTAAACCTGTGTGGTAAACCACTTTTATCGTTCACTATCGTTACACTATAGTTATCGCTGTTATATAGTTACTCTATGGTTATCACTGTTCACACTGTTGTATCACTATATGAGGTCGCCTCTTGTCACACTGTTATACCTGGGCTGACCACTGCTGACTCCGCCCATGGCTCCACCTACCTGCCCAGGTATAAAGGTGGTCGACTGGCTGGTATTCCTCCTTGTTGGATCCGATCACCCACGAGGGTGGGCTCTGTTATTTAGCCAATAAAAACCTATAGTTACTTTCTTAACTCGTCGCTTTTCATTGGATGAATTGATAGGTATATCAATTTTATTGGCTAAATTTTAAAATGTCGTTCCCTGAGCAGCAAAGCGAGCAGCAAAGCGACCAGCCAGACGCCGAGCTACAACAGCCACAGCAGCCAGCTTGGCTGCGAGCCCTCAGACCACCGTACCTGGATCTAAACCCACAGGCTGCAAACTCAGCCCTCGACTTCGAACACTGGCTGAGCTGTTTCGAGTCCTACCTGGGAGAATCCGGCGTGCCTCAGAGATCCAAGCTAAGAGTTCTGACCGCCCAAGTGAGCCCTAAAGTATTCGCACTCATCCGGGACTTTAAAACATACGAGGACGCCATCAACCGGCTGAAAAGACAGTACCAGAGCCCGGTAAATTCCATGTATGCCAGACACCTCCTAAGATCCCGCCCACAACAGCCAGGAGAGCCCGTGGATGAATTTTTCCGGGTGCTACACGCACTCGGCAGAGACTGTAACTTTAAAGCGGTAACGGCGGCAGAAAATACTGAAGACAATGTCCGCGATGCCTTCGTGAAAGGCCTGCGGTCCGACTACTCACGGCAAAGACTACTGGAAGCAAAGGACCTCGACCTGGACAAAGCTGCAGCCCTCGCTCGCTCTCTAGAAGTGGCCCATCGGGACCTCGAGGCATACTCAAGGTACTGTAACTCGCGACCCTGGGACATGGGACCGACCCCGACCGCAATACCCCCCGCAGCAACCCCCCTGGGACCTACCTCAGCGTCGGCGTCCCGGACCCGATCGAGACCGCCACCCCCGGTACCGGCTCCGACATCGGACCCCCGCGATCGGGCCGCCGGCTGCTTCTTCTGCGGCCAGGCGAAACACCCGAGGTCGCGCTGCCCTGCCAAAAACGCGACCTGCTCGACCTGCTTGAAGAAAGGCCACTTTGCAAAGGCCTGCAGAGGGGGATCGACAGAGGCCAGCAGTGCCTCATGCGAGCTGTGGGGGCGGCCATCTTCCATCAAGGCAACAGAGGCCAGCATCCCCACATGTGAGTCATGGGGGCGGCCATCTTTGATCCAGGCAACCGACACCAGCAGTGCCTCATGTGAGTTACGGGGGCAGCCATCTTCTCCGCCATTTTGTCCAACCTCGTGGGAGACGCCATTTTACCCACCACGCTCGACCACCACCGTGCCTCTAGACCCGACTACCGCCTCACCCGCAGACTACAGCAACTCGCTCAGCTATACACTAGCCTCCGTCACACTGGACCAAGCCCGCCCGCATCACCTGTCCAAGTCCATGATGGACATCAAAGTAAATGGCCACGCCACGACCTGCCTGTTCGACAGCGGAAGCACGGAGAGTTTCATCCACCCAGACACGGTGAGCCACTACTCCCTCCCTGTCCAGCCAACGCGCAACCGGATCTCGATGGCATCGAGGTCACACGCCACAGACATCAGCGGCTACTGTGTTGTGACCCTGTCGGTTAAGGGTACGGAGTATAAAAATTTTAAACTCCTCGTCCTGCCCCAGCTATGCGCTGCCGTCCTACTAGGGCTAGACTTCCAATCCCACCTCCAAAGCGTCACGCTAGCATACGGCGGACCCCTCCCCCCACTCACAGTCGACAACCAGCAGATTTTAAACCGCCCACCGCGTAACACCTGCGGCCTATCCACCCTCAAGGTCCCGCCACCTTCCCTGTTCGCTAACCTCACCCCCGACTGCAAACCCGTCGCTACCAAGAGCAGGCGGTACAGCGCCGGGGACAGAGCTTTCATTAGCTCTGAGGTGCAGCGTCTCCTGAAGGAGGGCATCATCGAAGGGAGCACCAGCCCCTGGCGCGCCCAGGTCGTGGTCGTTAAGACCGGCAATAAAAACTGCCTGGTCATCGACTACAGCCAGACCATAAACAGGTACACCCAGCTGGACGCATACCCCCTTCCCCGCATATCTGATATGGTCAATCAGATCGCACAATACCGAGTATTCTCTACCATCGACCTTAAGTCGGCCTACCACCAACTCCCTATCCGCCCTGAGGACCGCCAGTATACCGCCTTTGAGGCGAATGGCCGCCTCTACCACTTCCTTAGGGTTCCCTTCGGCGTCACCAATGGGGTTTCGGTCTTCCAAAGGGAGATGGACCGGATGGTTGACCAGAACGGGCTGCACACCACGTTCCCCTACCTAGATAACGTCACCATCTGCGGCCGCGACTGGCAGGACCATGACGTTAATCTGGAGAGATTCCTCCGTACGGCCCAACGGCTGAACCTCACCTACAATAAGGAGAAATGTGTGTTTAACACCTCGCGCCTTGCCATCCTCGGCTGTGTAGTAGAGAACGGAGTCATCGGCCCCGACCCCGAAAGAATGCGTCCCCTCATGGAGCTACCCCTCCCCCACTGTCCAAAGGCTCTGAAGAGAACCCTGGGGCTCTTCGCCTACTATGCCCAATGGGTGCTCAATTATGCAGACAAAGCCAGACCCCTCATGAAGTCCACATCCTTCCCCCTTACGGAGGAAGTGTGCGCAGCCTTCTCCCTCATTAAGGGAGACATTGCCAAGGCCACAATGCACGCAGTGGATGAGTCCATCCCTTCCAAGTGGAGAGCGATGCATCCGACTTCGCCCTAGCCGCTACCCTTAACCAGGAGGGGAGACCAGTGGCCTTCTTCTCAAGGACCCTACAGGGCCCTGAGATCCGACACTCGTCGGTCGAGAAGGAGGCCCAGGCGATTGTGGAGGCGGTATGACGCTGGAGGCATTACCTGGCAGGCAAACGATTTACCCTCCTCACCGACCAGCGTTCGGTCGCTTTTATGTTTAATAACAAGCTGAGGGGCAAAATCAAGAATGACAAGATCTTGAGGTGGAGAATCGAGCTCTCCACCTATGATTATGATATCTTGTACCGGCCAGGTAAGCTGAACGAACCCCCTGATGCTCTGTCACGAATTACATGCACCAGCGCGCAAAGTGATAGACTTCAGACCCTCCACAACGACCTCTGCCGCCCCGGGGTCACCAGACTTTACCACTTCATTAAGGCCCGCAACCTGCCCTACTCCATCGAGGAGGTCAGGACCATGACCAGGAACTGCCAGACCTGTGCCGAGTGCAAACCGCACTTCTTTAGGCCGGACAAAGCAAGCCTGATCAAGGCCACCCGCCCCTTCGAGCGCCTGAGCATCGACTTTAAGGGGCCCCTCCCATCCTCTGACCGTAATGTGTACTTCCTCAACATTGTTGATGAGTACTCCCGTTTCCCTTTTGCCTTCCCCTGCCCAGACATGACCAGTACCACGGTCATTAAATGCCTGAACGACCTCTTCGCCTTGTTCGGGTTCCCAAACTATATACATAGTGACCGGGGCTCCGCCTTCATGAGCGAGGAACTCCGTCAGTTCCTACTAGCGAGAGGTATTGCCGCAAGCAGGACCACCAGCTACAACCCCCGAGGGAACGGCCAGGTGGAAAGAGAGAACGCGACGGTATGGAAGGCCGTCCTCTTAGCCTTAAAGTCTAAGGGCCTCCCAACCTCCCGCTGGCAGGAAGTCCTCCCGGCAGCGCTGCATTCCATCCGGTCACTACTTTGCACTGCCATTAACGCCACCCCCCATGAACGAATGTTTGTTTTCCCCAGGAAGTCGACTACGGGAACCACTCTACCAACCTGGCTGACCTCTCCGGGGCCAGTCTTGCTGCGAAAGCACGTGAGGGCCCATAAAATGGACCCCCTGGTCGAGAGGGTGGACCTCCTGCACGCCAACCCCCAGTACGCCTATGTGGCATACCCAGACGGGCGGGAGGACACAGTCTCCTTACGAGACCTCGCACCCTCGGGCACTCCGGAGACACCACCTTCACCCCCCCCACCACCCCCCCAATTCCAGCCCAGGTAGATGGCATGCCGGAACCCCACGAGCCTTCGCCAACCACGCAGACACCAGCATTAACACCGGATAATGCAACACCGCCGCTGCGACGATCAGAAAGGCTTACGAGGCCTCCGGACAGACTGACATACCAGAACTGGTAGTACACTTCACCCCGCCGGACTCAAATCTAAACAAGGGGTGAATGTGGTAAACCACTTTTATCGTTCACTATCGTTACTCTATGGTTATCACTGTTCACACTGTTGTATCACTATATGAGGTTGCCTCTTGTCACACTGTTATACCTGGGCTGACCACTGCTGACTCCGCCCATGGCTCCACCTACCTGCCCAGGTATAAAGGTGGTCGACTGGCTGGTATTCCTCCTTGTTGGATCCGATCACCCACGAGGGTGGGCTCTGTTATTTAGCCAATAAAAACCTATAGTTACTTTATTAACTCGTCGCTTTTCATTGGATGAATTGATAGGTATATCAACCTGTATCGAACCTTGGTTGGACCACATTGAGAGTACTGCGTACAGTTCTGGTCACCATATTATAAAAAGGATATAAAGGCACTGGAGGTGGTGCAGAAAAGATTTACAAGGAAGGTACCAGAAGTGCGAGGGTATACATATCAGGAAAGGATGAACAGGCTGGGTCTCTTTCCTCTAGAAAAAAGAAGGCTGAGGGGTGACCTAATAGAGGTCTTTAAAATTATGAAAGGTTTTGATAGAGTGGCTACAGAAAGAATGTTTTCACTTGTGGGGAAGAGCATAACTAGAGGCCATCAATATAAGATAGTCCCCATGAAATCCAACAGGGAATTCAGAAGGAACTTCTTTACACAGAGGGTGGTGAGAATGTGGAACTCGCTACCACAGGGAGTGGTTGAAGCGAATAGTATAGATGCATTTAATTGGAGGCTAGACAAGCATATGGGGGAGAAGGGAATAGAGGGTCATGCTGATAGATTTAGATGAGGAAAGACGGGAGGAGGCTCGAGTGGAGCATAAACGCCGGCACGGACTGGTTGGGACGAATGGCCTGTTTTTGTGCCGTATATCCCATGTAAAATCATAGAGCGCAGGAACAATCATTTTGTTTACAACTCTGTGGGCTGCAGTGGCTGACGGCTTCATTTTTTAAATCAGCCCATGTTCATTAAGGAATAGCTATGGCCAATCTCGCCAATGTAGACTTTGCCACGCTTGCACTGGCCGAGGTGGCATTAGGACCGTGCAATTGCGCGGGGCTCCGAGCCAGTCGTGACCCAAGCGGATCCGGTGAAATGACCCCCCCAACGCAACGGTAATAACTGATCCCTGATCATTTTGTTGACTACTTTTATATTGCCTAATGCAAACATGCCTTTTCACCATCGTAAGTGTGAAGATGTGACACCATATTAAGTAGGTAGTATTTAGCATCAGTGCCTAGTAAAATTTAGCATACGTTGGGAGGAACAGGTGACTTTGGATCTATGGTCCCCAAAGCTTTTGAACCACTGGGGTTTTCCACACCTCGTGTCTGGATCTGTTGTAGACTAATTGATAGAGATTGATTGCTATGTTTAGTCGTCGCTGGGTCTAAATCCTGGAACTCCCTACCTAACAGCACTGTGGGAGTACCTTCACCACATGGACTGCAGCGGTTCAAGGCGGTGGCTCACCACTACCTTCTCAAGGGCAACTAGGGATGGGCAATAAATGCTGACCTTGCCAGCAACGTCCACATCCCATAAACAATTTTTTTTTTTAATCAACAACTGTATTATCACTGTATCATACCACTGCCAGGATGATAGAAAGTGAACGAGATGGATCTTGGTATTCTCTCGTCTAGCAGTTCCATGTGTTCCTAGGGGTCCCAAACCGAACTTTTGAACGGAGCTCCCACAAGGCAAACGTCGCTCCTGCTTGCAGGAGATGGAATCCTTGTCTTGCTTACTAGGGGTGGGATCCTTGGTTTAGGATGCTATGCATCTTGTGAGGTGCCACAGAGTGACTGTTACCTTCTACAAAAAAAAACTAGCAATGTCTCTCAACAGCCTCTGGTTGCAGTGTCCTATGGATGTGATCAGGAGTTATATCAATGTAACTTCTTCAGCATGTTAAAAAATATATAGATATTACAGCACAGAAGGAAGACATTTGGGACCATTGCACTGTGCTGTGTTGGACATGTTGGAGATTTAAGAGTTAATAAAGAAACTGAACTGTATAAACCAGAACTGATTGATGGGACAGTATGCTGCCGAAAAGTCATCGACCTGGAACATTAACTCTGTTTCTCTCTCCACAAATACTGCCTGACCTGCTGAGTATTTCCAGCATTTTCAGTTTATATTTCAGACTTCCAGCATCTGCAGTATTTCACTTTCCTTCCCTCTGTGGTTCTTGCAACACGCTTCGAGTAAGCACGAGACAGGTGAGTATACGGAACAGACTTTATTTATACAGTATAGGTAATCAGACTATACAGAACAAGGATAGCATTGTGTTACTCATTCTGTAGCTAGTCCTTAACCCTCCTTATATATCTCCAAAAGTACATTTCACAGCTAAGTAGATCATCAGACTTCTAACCCCATCTAACTCCTTCATGATTAACTATCTCTAGGCTTAATAGTTTAGCTGTCTCCGAACCTTCCCAAGGACAGCTTGTTTACCCAAATTGTAACAGGCATCCATTCTATACTATGGTTAATTGATTCCTCTGCTTATATTTGTTACACTAATCACTAAAGTTATATATTAATCACTCATAGACGATGTTCAAGTCGCGGATTTCCTTGCACAGGCATTCTTTGCAGATAATAAGAAGGCATCTGGAGTGGAATATAATTCATCCCCCTCCTCGCTCACAGGCAGCAGCCTACAGCTCCATCTCTTCTCTTATATCTAGGCAGCATACTGTCCCATCGACTAGTTCTGGTTTATACAGTTCAGTTTCTTTATTAACTCTTAACTCTCCAACATAGCACGGGTGCAAAAAGAAAATACTGCAGATGCTGGAAATCTGAAATAAAAACAGAAAATGCTGGAGACACTCAGCAGGTCAGGCAGCATCTGTGAAGAGAGAAACAGAGTTAACGTTTCAGGTCGATGACCTTTCGTCAGAACTGGCACGGGTGCAATGGCCCCACAAGTCCTTCTGTCCTGTAATAGCTTTAAAAAAATTAACAGGTGCTGAAGAAAAAAGTTGCGTTGATATAACTCCTGATCACATCCATAGGACATTGCAAAACATTTCACAACCAATCAATTACTTTTGAATTACGCTGACTCAGGCTCAAGACAGGGGAATAAAAATCACCACATACCACAATCATGAAAAAATAAACTAAGTGCATGACATCCTTTATTTCAAACCTTTCAGCATTTGCCAATTTTCTATTTTTATCTCTAAGATTTGTAGTTGCTGGGCTTGTGGGCTTAGAACGGTGATAAATTTTACTTAACATCAAAGCAAAATGATGTTGAGATTCCCATATATAGGATTCTATGACCATGTACTAATCTGGTGTGTAGCCAAGTACTGTGCCAGAAGTAGCCTCGCTCAACTTGTTTTTTGTCCAACTGATCGCTACAATGCAGTTCATCACTGGAACCCTCAAGCTAACCCCAACACCCTGGCTGCCCGCACTGTCACACATCGCTCCCCCATCAGTTCGCCACAATGCCACAACCCTCCAGAAAATCCAGCGAATCATGGAAAACGAATGACTCCCCATCCACCAGGATCTCATCAACGTCCCTCACCGCCGCTTGAAGTCGTGCAAGCCCTTTTGGACCCACGCGCTTAGCCTTCGACAACGCGACTTCAACCCTGATGATGCTTGGAAAGCCAAATGGAGTTCACAAGAAGTCACAAACCAATTCCTTGTGAAAGACCTGACGCGGAAGATCCCTGGCTGCGATCTTCCGCGAAGCTTATGGGCAACCCTAACCCGCATCCGCACGAACCATGGCAGATGCGGATACTTAATCCACAAATGGAGAGTTAAAAACTCTCCAGAGTGCGACTGTGGTCACTCAGAACAGACCATGGAACATATAATGGCTCAATGCCCGATTCACAAATACGAAGAAGGCATCACAGCGATACACTCCACTACCCCTGACGCAATTATCTGGTGTAACCACCTAAATGTGAAATTATAGTTGTTGCTCTACCTCTACATCGGCCAGACGAAGTAGTAGTACTCTGATGTGTGATGTGGACCAATTTGTAGGTAACTTGTTTGTACCAAGGTTGTGTTCTGTAACTTTGAGAACATTTTTTTTACGATTGTTTACACATTCCTAGTGGAATTCCTGTGGTTACTATGTACTAGCCAAGGAGAGAGCCCACACCATGCATATTGAAGCAGCATTCACAGGGAAATGTGAAACAACATTACTAGTTGATAAGTTTACAACAGATGGCAAACCCCAGACTGAAGGCAGTCACTCAGGTCCATCCGAGAGCACAGAGTTCAGCCTCATTCCCATTCCCACAAACCGCATTTCTTGTACACTTAATCTATTCTTTAATGATTGTGGTATGTGGTGATTTCTTTTCCCATATATAAGAAAATAGCCCTTTATGACAGGTTCAAAAGAGTAACGCAAGTTTGAAATTACCGTTGGCAATAATAGTGAGCGAATGCTTCATATGTTTTAAACAAGTTAACACTTCCGTTAAAGCAGTAGACAGAGGAATGCCATACAAATATGTACTGCTTCCAGCCACCAATATTGCCAATGGTAGTTTCTAGCCTAGTGTTTAAGGGTTTAAAAATTCTAAACGTTTGAAAGACACAGTATGTTGACCATCTAAATGAGAGGTTAATATTTAAGTGTGACCGTTCATCAAAACTCAGCTCTAAGGGCTGTTTCAACGATACTGATTTGCTCTGAAATCCTCTTGAAGCTACTTAAAAATAACAAAGATAGATTTTTATTTATATTGGGAAATGGTTACATCAGCATCCAGTTAACCCGGGTAATCCCAGTTAAACCCTTGGCTGCAAAGGGATGTGGAATAGGGAGAAATGCTATAGAGGGGTAATGTAGTCTTGGGGACAGGGACTGCACTGCCAGTTAGGATTATTGTAGGCTTTCAGTTCACAAATTAACATTATTTTTCTGGATTAGACTCCCAGTGAAAACAACAAGACCCTGTGAACATATTCAGGTCCCCACAACTAATTCTATTTTTCTATTTAAAATATATTTCCAGGAAAGATTGGGGGTAATGTTAATTGTGGGGCAATGGTGTAAAATGAGCGATATCGAATTGGCAACAATTATACACCCCGTCTGATTTCCCCTTGCATTTCATAGAATCATAGAAAGTTACAGCACGGAAGGAGGCCATTTCGGCCCATCGTGTCCCCGCCGGCCAACAAAGAACTATCCAGCCTAATCCCACTTCCCAGCTCTTGGTCCATAGCCCTGCAGGTTACAGCATCCCAAGTGCACATCCAAGTACTTTTTAAATGTGGTTAGGGTTCCTGCCTCTACCACCCTTTCAGGCAGTGAGTTCCAGACCCCCACAACCCTCTGGGTGAAGAAATTTCCCCTCAAATCCCCTCTAAACCTTCCCCCAATTACTTTAAATCTGTGCCCCATGGTTTTTGACCCCTCTGCTAAGGGAAATTGGTCCTTTCTATCCACTTTATCTATGCCCCTCATAATTTCATACACCTCAATAAGGTCTCCCCTCAGCCTCCTCTGTTCCAAGGAAAACAGACCCAGCCTATCCAGTCTTTCCTCATAGCTAAGATTCTCTACTCCCGGCAACATCCTTGTAAATCTCCTCTGTACCCTCTCTAGTGCAATCACATCTTTCCTGTAATGTGGTGACCAGAACTGCACACAGTACTCTAGCTGAGGCCTAACTAGTGTTTTATACAGTTGAAGCATAACCCCCCTGCTCTTGTATTCTATGCCACGGCTAATAAAGGCAAGCATTCCGTATGCCTTCTTAACCACCTTATCTACTTGGCCTGCTACCTTCAGGGATCTGTGGACATGCACTCCAAGGACCTTTTGTTCCTCTACACTACTCAGTGTCCTACCATTTAACGTTATTCACTTTCCTTGTTAGCCCTCCCCAAATGCATTACCTCACACTTCTCCGGATTGAATTCCATTTGCCACTGTTCTGCCCATCTGACCAAATTATTGTGGTTGGGGATGGCATTAAACAGGAAATTAGAGACATGTGCAATAAGGGCACAGCAGTTATCATGGGTGACTTCAATCTACATATAGATTGGGCTAACCAAATTAGTAACAATACTGTGGAGGAGGAATTCCTAGAGTGTATACGGGATAGTTTCCTGGACCAATATGTCGAGGAACCAACCAGAGATCAGGCCATCTTAGACTGGGTATTAAGTAATGAGAAAGGATTGATTAGCAATCTTGTTGTGCAAGGCCCCTTGGGGAGGAGCGATCATAAAATGATAGAATTCTTCATTAAGATGGAGAGTGAAGTAGTTGACTCAGAGACTAGGGTCCTGAATTTAAATAAAGGAAACTACGATGGTATGAGGCGCGAGTTGGCTAGGATGGATTGGGGAATGTTACTTAAAGGGTTGACGGAGGATAGGCAATGGCAAACATTTAAAGATCGCATGGATGAACTACAGAATTTGTTATCCCTGTCTGGCATAAAAATAAAACAAAAAAGGTGACTCAACCGTGGCTAACAAGGGAAATTAGGGATAAAATTAGATCCAAGGAGAGGACATATAAATTGGCCAGAAAAAGCAGCAAACCTGAGGATTGGGAGCAGTTTAGGATTCAGCAAAGGAAGACAAAAGGATTAATTAAGAGGGCGAAAATAGAGTATGAGAGTAAGCTTGCAGGGAACATAAAAACTGGCTGTAAAAGCTTCTATAGATATGTGAAGAGAAAAAGATTGGTGAAGTCAAGCGTATGTCCCTTGCAGTCAGAATCAGGGGAATTTATAATGGGGAACAAAGAAATGGCTGACCAATTAGATACATACTTTGGTTCTGTCTTCTCAAAGGAGGACACAAATAACCTCCCAGAGATGTCAGGGAACACAGGGTCTATTGAGAGGGAGGAACTGAATGAAATCAGTATTTGCAGGGAAATGGTGTTAGGGAAATTGACGGGATTGAAGGCCGATAAATCCCCAGGGCCTGATAATCTACATCCTAGGGTACTTAAGGAAGTGGCCCTAGAAATAGTAGATGCATTGCTGGTCATCTTCCAAAATTCTATAGACTCTGGCACAGTTCCCATGGATAGCTAATGTAACCCCATTATTTAAAAAAGGTGTGTGGTAAACCACTGTTATACCTGTTTGTGTCTGTATGTGTATTCCACTAGGTACAGGTCTGGACATGCCTCGGCTGACTCCTCCCACTGTTCCAGGTATATAAGTGACTACCTCCCAGTCCCTTAGTATTCTGGACGGGTCGACCACTCGAGACAAGACCTTCATTCTTTAGTTAATAAAAGCCTGATTGTTACTCGCTCAACCTCAGTCTTTTGAGTAATTGATGGCGCATCAATTTTATTAACTAAATTTTTTATAATGGAGAAGATCCTCACACCAGCATGCCTGGACCTGGACAGTCGGGAAGCGGACGCTTCCATCAAGTTTTCTCACTGGCTCACGTGCTTTGAGACATTCCTGACTGCCTCCACTGCGGTCAAAACGGATGCGGACAAACTGTCTGTCCTGTTCTCCAAGGTGAACCACCGAGTGTACTCAGTCATCCGGGACGCGACCTCGTACACAGCCGCCCTCCAGCTCCTCAAGACCCAGTACACGCACCCTGTGAACGAAGTATATGCTAGGCACCTTCTGGGGAGTCGCAAGCAACAACCTGGGGAATCGACTGAGGAATACCTCCAAGCACTGTCCGTGCTTGGCCGGGCCTGTGGGTGTAAGGCGGTACCGCCCACTAAGTACACGGAGGAACTGATCCGGGATGCCTTCGTAGCGGGCCACAGGTCCAACTGCACCCGACAGCGACTGCTGGAGCAGAGTGACCTCACCCTCGACAAAGCCTCCGACATCGCACTAACGCTGGACGCAGCCTTCCGGGGCATGGATGCCTACTCCTCTGCACCGTGGACGCCGCGGGGAACGACAACCCGGGACACGGTAGGACAGCTCCATAGCACCGTGCCACCCCAGCCACAGCCCAACAACGGCCCAACTACCGCAGCAGTGTCCCAAAGCCAGACAGCAGTGTCCCAAGGCCAGAAATGCTACTTCTGTGGCCAGGCCAAACACCCCAGAGCGCGCTGCCCGGCGAAGAATGCGACCTGCTCGGGCTGCGGGAAAAAGGGACACTACGCCAGCGTCTGCAAGGCCAAAGCCACCCCGAACGCCAGCAGCGCTGCGTGTGGGCCGTGTGAGCCGCCATCTTGGGCCTCCCCAGCCATGTGCGAACCACCGCAGCAGCAGCCATCTTGGACGACTCCAGCCACATGGGAATCATGGACGCCACCATCTTGGACACCAGCCGGGACGCAGCAGACCGCCAACCCCCCCCCCATCTGATACTCGCAGCGACACACCAACCCCTACGCTGGCCTCTGTGACGCTGGACCAAACGAGACCGCACCAGCTAGCTCGGTCCAAAATGGACGTTAAGGTAAACGGCCATGCGATAAACTGCCTTTTTGACTCCGGGAGCACAGAGAGCTTCATCCACCCCGACACGGTGCGGCGTTGCTCTCTCCCAGTCCTGCCTGCGCACCAGCGGATTTCTATGGCCTCCGAGTCCCAGTCAGCGGACATTGGCGGCTACTGCATGGTGACACTAGTAGTAGACGGGACTGTGTTCAATAATTTTAAACTCCTGGTCCTGCCCGACCTCTGCGCTGCCGTTCTACTGGGGTTGGATTTCCAGTGCAACCTCAAAAGCGTTACGATGGTGTACGGTGGCCCCCTCCCCCCACTCACAGTCCGCAGCCAGCAGCCTCCAAATTGCCCACCGCGCACCAGATGCAACCTCTCCACACTCAGAGTCCCACCCCCCCCACTGTTTGCTAACCTCACCCCCGACTGTAAGCCCATCGCCACAAAGAGCAGGCGATACAGTGCCGGGGACAGGGTTTTCATCAAAACCGAAGTGGAACAGCTCCTGAAGGAGGGGATTATTGAGGGCAGCTCCAGCCCCTGGCGAGCCCAGGTTGTGGTCGTTAAGACCGGCGAGAAACAACGCCTGGTCATCGACTACAGCCAAACAATAAACCGCTACACCCTGCTGGACGCCTACCCACTCCCCCGCATAGCTGACATGGTCAACCAGATTGCGCAGTACCGCGTCTTTTCGACCATTGACCTGAAATCAGCATACCACCAGCTCCCCATCAGCCCTGAAGACCGCCAGTATACTGCTTTTGAGGCAAACGGCCGCCTCTATCACTTCCTTAGGGTTCCCTTCGGCATTACCAACGGGGTCTCCGTCTTCCAAAGGGAGATGGACCGGATGGTCGATCAAAACGAGCTGCAGGCCACTTTCCCTTACCTAGATAATGTGACCATCTGCGGCCATGACTTGCAGGACCGTGATGCAAACCTCGAGAAATTCCTCCGCACCGCCCAACTCCTGAACCTGACATATAACAAGGAGAAGTGCATATTCCGCACAGACCGCCTCACCATCCTTGGCTGTGTTGTGGAACACGTGGTCATCGGTCCCGACCCGGACCGGATGCGTCCCCTTATGGAACTCCCACTGCCCCACTGCCTAAAAGCTCTGAAGAGGTGCCTAGGGTTTTTTTCCTACTACGCTCAGTGGGTCCCCTACTATGCAGACAAAGCCCATCCGCTGATCAAGTCCACCTCTTTTCCCGTGACGGCAGAGGCCCGCTTAGCCTTCCACCGTATCAAGGAAGACATTGCCAAAGCCACCATGCACGCAGTGGACGAATCCATCCCCTTCCAGGTGGAAAGCGATGCGTCCGACTTTGCTCTGGCCGCCACCCTTAATCAGGCGGGGAGACCTGTGGCATTCTTCTCACGAACCCTCCAGGGCCCGGAGACCAGACACTCTGCGGTCGAGAAGGAGGCCCAGGCTATCGTGGAGGCTGTGCATCATTGGAGGCACTACCTGGCCGGAAAACGATTTACCCTGCTCACTGACCAGCGTTCAGTTGCTTTTATGTTCAACAACAAGCAGAGGGGCAAAATCAAAAATGACAAGATCTTGAGGTGGAGAATCGAACTTTCCACCTACAATTACGAGATCTTGTACCGGCCTGGGAAGCTCAATGAACCCCCAGATGCCCTATCGCGTGGCACCTGCGCCAGCGCGCAGATCGATAGGCTGAGGGCCCTCCACAATGACCTCTGCCACCCGGGGGTCACCAGGTTCTTCCACTTCATCAAGGCCCGCAACCTGCCTTACTCCATCGAGGAGGCCAGGACCATGACCAAGAACTGCCAAGTCTGCGCTGAGTGCAAACCGCACTTTTATAGACCAGACAGAGCCCACCTGATAAAAGCCACTCGCCCTTTTGAACGCCTGAGCGTCGATTTCAAAGGGCCTCTCCCCTCCTCCGACCGCAATGTGTACTTCCTCAACATCATTGACGAGTACTCCCGGTTCCCGTTCGCTATCCCCTGCCCGGACATGACTAGTGCCACGGTCATTAAATCTCTGAACAGCCTCTTCACCCTGTTCGGTTTCCCCAGCTATATCCATAGCGACCGGGGCTCATCGTTTATGAGCGACGAACTCCGCCAGTACCTGCTCGCTAGGGGTATAGCCACAAGCAGGACCACCAGTTACAACCCCCGGGGGAACGGACAGGTGGAAAGAGAGAATGCAACAGTTTGGAAGGCCGCCCTACTAGCCTTAAAGTCTAGGGGCCTTCCGACCTCCCGCTGGCAGGAGGTGCTCCCCGATGCGCTCCACTCGATTCGGTCACTGCTCTGCACTGCCACCAATGCCACCCTCACGAGAAAATGTTTGTCTTCCCAAGGAAGTCCACATCGGGGACATCGTTACCGCCATGGCTGACGTCCCCAGGGCCGGTACTACTGAGAAGACACGTGAGGGCCAATAAAACGGACCTCCTGGTCAAGAGGGTCGACCTCCTCCACGCCAACCCCCAGTACGCTTACATTGCGTACCCGGACGGGCGGGAGGACACAGTCTCCATACGAGACCTCGCACCCTCGGGGACCGCTGTAACCCACTACCCATTACCACCCCCCCCCACGACCCGATATCCAACCCCAGCAGCTGGCTCGCCTTGGACCGTCACCCACGAGGACTACACTCCAGGGCCCCAGCCTACGCGGGACTTGACGCCGGAAGCTCCACCACCCCTGCCGTCGCCACGTCGATCACAGCGGCAGACAAGACCTCCGGAGAGACTCCAATACACGAACTTTTAAATACACTTCACCCCGCCGGACTCATTTTTAAACAAGGGGTGAATGTGGTAAACCACTGTTATACCTGTCTGTGTCTGTATGTGTATTCCACTAGGTACAGGTCTGGACATGCCTCGGCTGACTCCTCCCACTGTTCCAGGTATATAAGTGACTACCTCCCAGTCCCTTAGTATTCTGGACGGGTCGACCACTCGAGACAAGACCTTCATTCTTTAGTTAATAAAAGCCTGATTGTTACTCGCTCAACCTCTGTCTTTTGAGTAATTGATGGCGCATCAAGGTGGTATTGAGAAAACGGGGAATTATAGACCGGTAAGCCTGACATCGGTAGTGGGGAAAATGCTAGAGTCCATTATAAAAGATGTAATAGCAGAGCACTTGGAAAATAGTGACAGGGTCGGACAAAGTCAACATGGATTTACAAAAGGTAAATCGTGCTTGACTAATCTACTAGAATTTTGTGAGGATGTAATTGGTAGAATAAATAAGGGAGAACCAGTGGATGTGGTGTATTTGGACTTTCAGAAGGCTTTCGATAAGGTCCCACATAAGAGATTAGCATGTAAAGTTAAAGCACATGGGATTGGGGGTAAGGTACTGACTTGGATAGAGAACTGGTTGGCAGACAGGAAGCAAAGAGTTGGAATAAATGTGTCTTTTTCTGAGTGGCAGGCAGTGACTAGTGGGGCACCACAAGGATCGGTGCTAGGACCCCAGCTATTCACAATATATATTAATGATCTAGATGAGGGAACTAGATGTAATATCTCCAAGTTTGCAGATGACACAAAGCTGGGTGGGTGTGTGTGCTGTGAGGAGGATGCTGGGAAACTCCAGTATGATTTGGACAGGTTGGGTGATTGGGCAGATGCATGGCAGATGCAGTATAATGTGGATAAATGCGAGGTTTACCTTGAGTATTGTGTGCAGTTTTGGTCACCTTATCTGAGGAAGGATGTTCTTGCCATGGAGGGAGTGCAGTGAAGATTCACCAGACTGATACCTGGGATGGCAGAAATGACATATGAGGAGAGATTGGGTCGATTGGGCTTATATTCGCTGGAATTTAGAAGAATGAGAGGGGATCTCATTGAAACTTATAAAATTCTAACAGGACTAGACAGACTAGATGCAGGAAGGATGTTCCCAATGGTGGGGGAGTCCAGAACCAGGGGTTACAGTCTAAAGATAAGGGGTAAGCCTTTTAGGACAGAAATGAGGAGGAATTTCTTCACCCAGAGAGTGAGGAACCTGTGGAATTCTCTACCACAAAAGGCAGTTGAGGCCAATTCATTAAATATATTCAAGAAAGGAGTTAGATATATTTCTTAAGGCTAAAGGGATCAAGGGATATGGGGAGAAAGCAGGGACAGGGTACTGAATTTGGATGATCGGCCATGATCTCATTAAATGGCGGAGCAGGCTCGAGGGGCTAAATGGCCTACTCCTGCTCCTATCTTCTATGTTTCTATGTTTCTATATCTTCCTGCAGTCTACAGCTTCCATCTTCAGTAATAACCATACAGCCGATTTTAGTATAATCTGCAAACTTCTTAATCATACCCCCTATATTCAAGTCAAGATCATTGATATATACCACAAAAAGCAAGGGACCTATAACTGAGCCCTGCGGAACCCCACTGGAAACAGCCTTCCAGTCACAAAAACACCCATCAACCATTACCCTCTGTTTCCTGTCTCCGAGTCAGTTTTGAATCCAACTTGACACTTTGCCCTGGATCCCATGGGCTTTTAACTTCGTGACAAGTCTGCCATGTGGAACCTTATCAAAAGCCTTGCTAAAGTCCATATACACTACATCAAATGCACTACCCTCATCTACCCTCCTGGTTACCTCCTCAAAAAATTCACTTCAAGTTTGTCAGACGTGACCTTCCCTTAACAAATCCGAGCTGACTATCCTTGATTAATCCGTGTCTTTCTAAATGAAGATTTATCCTGTCCTTCAGAATTCTTTCCAATATTTTTCCCACCACCGAGGTTAGGCTGACTGGCCTGTAATTACTCGGTCTATCCTTTTCTCCCTTTTTAAACAAGGGTACCATATTAGCAGTCCTCCAGCACCACACCTGAAGTCAGAGAGGATTGAAAAATGATGGTCAGGGCCTCTGCTATTTCCTCTTTTGCTTCGCTTAACAGCCTGGGATACATTTCATCCGGGCCTGGGGATTTATCCACTTTTAAAGCTGCTAAACCCCTTAATACTTCCTCGCTCACCATGTTTATTTCATCTAATATTTCACACTCCTCACCCCCCAATAGCAATGTCTGCTTCGCCCCTCTCCTTTGTGAAAACAGATGTAAAGTATTCATTAAGGATCCTACCGACGTCTCCCGCCTCCACACACAGATTACCCTCATGATTTCTAATAGGCCCTACCCTTTCTTTAGTTATCCTCTTACTCTTGATTTACTTCAACAGAAAGGGAAAATAAATCGGGCATGGTGTTTAATGGGCCGCTAATTCAATATCACCCGTTTTATAGTGGAAGATGAGGGACGACCCGAAATGCGACGGTGGCCATGAGTCCCAGACCATGGAACACATCACATCAACCTGCCCACTGAGATATGTTGCAGGAGGCAGTTCATTTCTCCACTCGGCATCTCAGGAGGCTGTCGAATGGATAACCAAACTAAGCTTTTCCCATCATACAAAACAACAACAACCCATTTTACACCATTGCCCCAAAGTTAAAGTCATCCCCATTATCTTTGCTTGAAATACAGAATTATAACATGCTGGAAAATATACCAAACAACATTAAAGTTGTTGTACAAAAAGTAAATTCTGCAGATGCTGGAAATCTGAAATAAAAACAGAAAATGCTGGAGATACTCAGCAGGTCAGGCAGCATCGACCTGCAACATTTACTCTGTTTCTCTCTTCACAGATGCTGCCTGACCTGCTGAGTATCTCCAGCATTTTCTGTTGTTATTAAAGTTGTTGTAGTCGGAGAGAGTGGGAATAACTTCAGATTTCTCTCCAGTCATTTCTAAATATGCTTCTATTGCACAGTGTGTGTTTGTGTACTTTAAATCTTCAGTGATTGAATGTTGGGTATGCCTGCAACTTCGGTTATGACAAGCTGGTGTCCAACTGCACTTCCAGTCTAACTCTTGCCTTCACAGGTCATAAGACTTCTATTCAGAGCTATTTTTGCAGGCGATGTCAGCTTTCTTTGAGGCTATTGCTCAGCATTTTGCTAGATTTCTGGATTGGCAGGTATCTCCCTGCAGAGGGTGGGGGGTTGTCTAAGAGAGGGAGATCCAGGTCTCACTATTAACAATGGGCGGGCGGGGGGAGGTTAAACACTCAAATTTGCGAAAAGCGACCCTGACCAGTCACGCACGTGCCTGTTGCCAGCAAAATAGAAAGGACTTGGCATTTATTGATGTGCCTCAATAAATCCAAGACTCGATGTTAGCGAAACAAAACAAGGCTTTTATTGACTTAGAAGGTAATACACAGAGGAGAATGTATCTTCCATCCAGAGGTCTGCCGTACTGGATGTGCTGCAGGCTGGGCCAGCTTACATAGGAGCCAGGTATGGGCGGAGCCCTACACACAGTACAATACAATGGAAATGAAACTGAAACCAACCACAGTCACAGGCAGAGAAATACTGATGAGTGATGAATGGAATATTTCATCACATTTATATAGCACCTTTCACATCCTCAGGGCATCCCAAAGCACTTTTTGACGTGTAGTCACTTGTAATGTAGGAAACGCGGCAGCCAATTTGCACACAGCAAGCACCCACAAACAGCAATGACCAGATAATCGGTTTTAATGGCATTGGTTGAGGAATAAATGTTGGCTGTGGGATCTTTTCGGTCAACCGGACAGGGCTCCCTCAGTGCTACGGTGGGACTGTCCGCCCAGATTTATGTGCTCAAATCTCGGGAGTGGGGCTTGAACCCAGGAACCTTTATGACTTCGAGGCGAGAGTACAACCAACCGAGCCAGGCCTGACACCCTAATGCCAGGAACAACGCTTCTACTCACCTTCCCTCCTCGCCCCAACTCGAGAGTTAACAAGAGTCATATTTAACGGCAGGTGATTTGTTCAACCCACCTTAACTTCCTCTGCTGTTACTATATCCTCCTGACCGCCTTCCTTCCCCAGCCCAGTTATTTTTTTTGCGGGGGCGCCCGCGCCCTTAACTACCGGCCAACCATTTAAAGCCACGATGTCTGGTTTTTGGAGTACAATACAATACAATACAAATCGCTTTATTGGCATGATAAGGTACATCTTATGTTGCCAAAGCATCAAAATACATTTATGGTTGAACACATAAACGCGGTTCCATTCATACAGTGTATAAACAGGTATATCCCTGAGTTTATAAATATATTTTCGCCTTGTTTATATATACTCTTGTCTTAGTTTACTGGTTGTCCCTCTGTTCATGGCAAGCTGTAACATAGTGTGCCGCCAGTGTTACACAGCTTCTCTCCTCCCCCAGTAGGAATGGGAGTTTTTGGTTGTCAGTCAGATTTCTGAATTCAGGGCATATTTGTGAGAATTTTTGATAGAAATTCTCTCTGATGCCCTGATATTTTCCACAGGCTGTGAGGAAGTGCATCTCTGTCTCAACTACTCCCTGACTGCAGTGAGAGCATATCCTGTCTTCTCTTGGCAGCCTGGTCTGCCTGTGTCTGCCTTTTTCGATCGCTAGGCTATGTTCGCTAAGTCTGTACCTTGTCAAGGTTCTTCTCAGTTTGTTATCCTTTACCATGTTGTATTGTCTGTTTAGGGCCAAGTAGCAATTGAGTTTGCTTTGGGTTTTTGTTGTTTCTGCCCAATATGACAGATATTTTTCCTTTTGCTTAGCGACGATTGTGTTGGGTCGAATTCTTTGTGTTACCCTGTCACTGTCCTGGGGCTGGTTATTGTTAGTATTGTTATTAGTTACTTTATTGAGTCCCAGGACTAGTTGACTGAGGGTATTCTTCTTTATGGTCAGCTCTTGGCATTTCAGGGCGTCGTAGTGATAGCATTGGGGGTTGCTCATTTGTAGGTGATTCCAAAATTTGGTGGCTCTTTTTTGGATAGTGATTATTAATGGGTATTGGCCTAGTTCCGCCCTGCATGCGTTGTTTACTGTTTTCCTTTGAGTCCGGAGGATACTTTTACAGAATTCCGCATGTAGGATCTCAATTGGGTGTTTGTCCCATTTTGCAAAATCTTGTTGTGTTAGTGGTCCCCAGACCTCACTGCCATAGAGTGCAATTGGTTCAATTACTGATTTGAAAATTTTGAGCCAAATGCTAATTGGGATTTCTATTTGGATTGATTTTTTGATGGCATAGAAAGCCCTTCTTGCTTTCTCTTTCAGTTCATTCACAGCCAGTTTGAAGTTTCCCGTAGAACTGATTTTTAAGCCCAAGTATGTGTAGTGAGTGGTTTGTTCAATTTTGGTTGTTCCTACTGTGAAATTTATTGTGGGTCCATGTTGTTTGGATCTTTGCTGGAACACAAGGACTTTGGTTTTTTGGGGATTTATTGTCAGGGCCCAAGTCTGGCAGTACGACTCCAGCAGGTCCAGGTTCTGCTGTAGACCCTCCTTAGTTGGTGACAGCAGAACCAGGTCGTCGGCATAGAGGAGGAATTTAACCTTGGATTCATATAGGGTGAGGCCGGGTGCTGTAGATTGTTCAAGTAGTTTTGCCAATCCATTAATGTAAATATTAAAGAGTGTCGGTGAGATTGGCGAGCCCTGCGTCACCCCCCGCCCCTGTGGGAAGTATTTTGTTTGTTTGTCTCCAATTTTAACTGCACATTTATTGTTTGTATACATTGATTTAATTACATCATATGTTTTACCTCCTACCCCGCTTTCGATAAGTTTCAGGAATAAACCGTCATGCCAGATGGCGTCGAAAGCCTTCTGGAAATCTACAAAGCATGCGTAGATTTTGCTTTTGTTATGGTGAACGTGTTTGTCAATTAGGGTCTGTAGGGTGAAGATATGATCGGATGTTCTATAGTTTGGCAGGAATCCAATTTGGCTTTTACTCAAGACATTGTGCTCTTCAAGGAAGTTTATAAGTCTTTTGTTTATGATGCTACAGAATACCTTCCCCAGGTTACTGTTTACACAGATGCCTCGATAGTTGTTTGGGTCGATTTTGTCCCCACTTTTGTATATGGGTGTTATGAGTCCTTTGTTCCAGATGTCAGGGAAATAACCGACACTCAGAACCAAGTTGAAGAGTTTTAGGATAGCCAGTTTCAGTTTGTCGTCTGCGTGTTTAATCATCTCGTTTAGTATGCCGTCTGTCCCGCAAGCTTTTCCTGGTCGCAGGTCCTTGAGTTTTTCAAGAAGTTCTTTTTCTGTTATTATGGCGTCTAGCGGGTTTTGGTTATCTTTTATGGCCATTTCAAGCTTTTCAAGTTTTTTGCGTATTTGGTGTTGCTCTGGTCCTAGTGTGTTTTTCTGGTATAATTTTTCAAAGTGGTTTACCCATGTGTCCCCATTTTGAATGGACAAATCGTCGTGTTGTTTTTTGTGTAGTGTTTTCAAGTTGTCCCAGAAACAATTCGACTCAATGGATTCCTCCATGGAGCTGAGTGTATTCTTAATAAATTGCTCTTTTTTGGTCCTGAGTGTGTTTCTGTATTGTGTTAGCGTCTGACAATAAGTAAGGCGTAATTCCTCGTTTTCTGGATGTCTGTGTTTTTGGTTTGATAGTTTTCTAAGTTTTTTCCTCATGTTATGGCAATCATGGTCAAACCATTTTTCATAGTTTTTTGTTTTGGGTTTGTTCTTGCGAGCTTTCAAGTTTGCATTTGTTGCCAAATTATCAAAAATATTGTTTAGTTTACTAACTGCCCGGTTTACGCCTTCTTTATTGTGAGTGTATATGTTATCCAGAAAGGTGTCTAAGAGAGCTTGAGTTGATGCATTGCTAATTGTTTTCTGGTATTTTTCCGTGTCGTTTTTGGCCCATCTGTACGATTTTTTGGTGTTGTACAGTTTACTGGGTTGTGTTTCTATGTTGTTTGTTTCTGTCTTTTTGAGAAACATAGTAATTTGACTGTGATCTGACAGTGTTGTTTGTGGTTTGACTGTGAATGCTCTGAAAGAGGATGGGTCCAAGTCTGTAATCATATAGTCTACTGTGCTGCAGCCAAGAGGTGAGCAGTAGGTCGATCTTCCTAGGAGGTCTCCTATGAACCTACCATTGACAATGTACAGACCCAGGTTTCGACAGAGCTGTAGTAGCTGTTTACCGTTGGTATTTGACTGCTTGTCGCAGTTATGCCTGTATGGAAGGGAAGGGATGTCAAAGTGGTTATTCCCGAATACGTAATTGTTTCCCTGATTATTGGTGAAGTCTGGTTCTTCGCCCGTTCTTGAATTGAGGTCCCCACAGATCAACACGTTCCCCTGGGCCTGGTATTGGATAATTTCCCCCTCCATGTTGGAGAAGGTGTCCTCTTTGTAGTACGGGGAATCGATTGGAGGGATATAAAGTGCGCAAATGTAAACATCTTGGGTGTTTGAGATAATCTCCCTCTCAAGTTTGAGCCACATATGGTTTTCGCCCTTTTTTATAAATTTGATGTAATTCTTAAGTTCTGTTTTAAACCAGATCAGTATGCCTCCGGAGTCTCTGCCTTGGGTTACACTTGGTAATTTATTGGAGGGGACCACTAGCTCAGTGTACCCTTGGGGACAGCCGGTGTGTCCTTTTCCTTTATACCAAGTTTCCTGTAAAATGATAATATCTAGATCTTTAGTTTCCTCTATGAACTCTGGGGTCCTACTCTTCACTTCTCGCAGTGAAGAGCGTAGACCTTGGATATTCCAGGTCGAAATATATAAGGATTTCATGTTAAGTTTTATCTTTTTCTATGATAGGTTAAAGAGTGGTACGTGTTTGTCGTGTCTAAGTGTGGGGAAAAAAAAAGATCACCCCAGTTGTCTACAAAAGTTAATACAATTTGGTTACAGTTCTTTCTATTAATTAGTCCTTGATCCATAAGGCGGAAGTAGATGCTGCTGCACATCTGCTTATTGTCTCTTAATGGATTGTTTCTGTCTGAGGTATTGCGTACGTCCTGTGCATCTCTCCCTCTGTCTGGCTGGTAGCGGTCCTATTCCCCTGTGGGACAGGAGTGGTGCAGGTCTGATAATGTTGTTTTGCATGGGGATCCTCTCCGGTCTCGGTTGGTGTGGTGGTGGTCCTTGTAGTGTTCCTGATATGTACCCCGCTGATCTCTGGTGGTCGGGGGGGGGTCCTCTTGGAGTCTGGGTATGGACCCGGTTAAAAGCGACGTCCTTCAGGGCTTTAGCAAAGATCGATATTTTTTGCCTTTGGATGTGGACGTGGTCGTAAAGACATTCTTCATCGAGGGTGGGGTGTTGGGCCAGGTGTACGTTGTGGTTTGATTCGCATTCTGTTGCTATGCTGGCATTTATCTCATGAATTGTGTTGTTGTTGAAGTCTGTTCTCGGCAATATTGTGGAAACAGTGATTCTAGTGTTTGGAAATGTACTGCTTGCCTTCCTAATCATTGCTCTGAGCGATGTTGCTACCTCTTTCTGTTTGGCCTTTAGGTCATTTGTGCCCGTGTGTATTATTATGTGTTGGGGGGAGCCTAATCTGGCTTTGGTCAGCCATCCCATGGCTCTGTCTGTTGTTGGGCACCAAATCTTTTCTACTTTACTTCTAGGGAAGAGCTTTTTCTCCCATAGAAATTTCCCATTTGAGTCTATGAGTATTACGACGTCAGCCTTGTTTGTGTTTACTGTCTGGTGGCTTTCGCCTGGACTCATAGTGTGTGTGCTGGGCTGGGGTGTCTGGTGTGTGCGTACCTCTTGTGAGCGGCTCGCTTGTGGTTCCATGGTGGTGGGGGAAGATTGCGAGTCAGCATGCTGGTCGGTCTGTGTGGCACCCCTTGTATTGTGTGTCTGTTGCTTTTGTTCCGTGTGGGAGTGCAGCCGTTCCGTCCGGCTCTGTCTTGTCTTATCTCTAGTCTCTGGTTGCTGGTCTAATGGTGTTTTCTCTCCTCTATGGCTCTCTTCTTTTTCCTGCAGCTCTTTCACCTGATTCTTAAGTAGATTCACCTGGTTATCAAGTCTATTCAGCTCTCTCTTGTGTCTCTCCCTCTCCTGCTTTTGTTTGTCATTCAATTTGAGGACCTCCTCTCTAAGTTTAACCATCTCTATCTCTAATTGATAAAATTTATCTTTTGGTTGTATCTGGCTGTGTGATCCCGGGGTATGTGTCTGGTCGGCCCTGGAAGGCTCACTCACTTCCTGGCTAAGCTGGTCGGCCCTGGAAGGCTCACTCACTTCCTGGCTATGCTGCTCTTCTCTTGGTGGGCTGGGAATGGTAGGGGAACTATGTGTGGCTTCCTCCGTGGTAGTTATGCTGGGGTTTGTCAGTTGTATCGTGTGGCTGTGGTTCCCCGGGGTTAGTGTCTGGTTTGAACTGTGTGGCTCGTTCATCCCTTGACCATGCAGATTTTCTCCTGGTAAGTTGTCAATGTTGGGGGAAGTGCGGGCCACTCTGGGGCTGTTCATTCCCCTCGTAGTTGATCTTTTCAGTGTCCTGAAGGCCGTTGCAAATTTGTCGAGGTTGCCTTGCACTAATATTGTTCCGGTATTGTACGCGTTGACAGTCGTGATTGAACTGTCTCCTGGTGTGTTAATTTTCATTATGGACCCATTTGCGGTATTTTTTAGCTTAACACTGGTATAGTGTGATTTTATTGCTCTGATCCAAGCCGCTGGCTGATCTGAGTAGAATATGAGGTTACTTTTTGTCCCATTGTTGTAACAGTCAGTAAAGAGAGTTTCTGGTTTTTCTCTCATCTGAGCATGCTTGATCGTTTTTATAGCTTTTTTTGTGGTGTTGGGGGGAATCTGGAAGCGGGGCTGTTGTGGATCTTCTGATTCGCTCATTTTTGGTAAAGTATTGTTGATCTTAGAATAAGCTTTTCTGGGGCCCCGGGTTTGGTGTTACCCTCTCCCTGTTCGCGAACTTTCCCGGTCCCCCTCTCCGACCCCGTGGTCCCTGGGCCTCGGCTCCTGGGTTCACCCTTCTCAGGTCTGAGTCTGTGAGCCACTGTTTCCCGGTGCCTTCGGGCTGTTCCCCTCCCCCTCAGAGGTCTCTGGGCCTCTGTTTCGGCCTGGCTCCTCGGGCCTTTCCCTGGGCCTCCCTCCCTGGGCCCTGTACTCACGGTCTTGGTTGCGAGCCTTCTGGTTGCTCTCCTTCTCCTCAGAGGTCTCTGTGCCTGCTGGCCTGGCTCCTCGGGCCTTTCCCGTGCTGGATTGTTGGGCTGTGGCCCGAGTCCCCTCGGCTGTGCTGATTGCTGGATTTCCGGGCTGCGTTCCGAATCTCCTCGGCTGTGCCGATTTCTGCGATGCGGCCCGAGTCCTCTCCGCTGTGCCGATTGCCGGGCTGCGTTCCGGATCTCCTCAGCTGTGCCGATTTCTGGGATGCGGCCCGAGTCCTCTCCGCTGTGCCCGTTGCCGGGCTGCGTTCCGATTTCTGGGATGCGGCCCGAGTCCCCTCGGCTGTGCCGGTTGCTGGACCGCTGGGCTGCAGCCCGAGTCACCTCGCCTCCTCGAACTCGGTCCCGATGCCGCCGACTCAACCACCGCTGCTGAAGCCCCGTGTGGCTGCCGTTCACTGGTTTGTGTAGTTCTTCTGTTGTTTCTTTTTTTTTTGCTTTGGCTTTTTTTTTTCCTCTATTTTCCTCTGGGTTTTTTTTTCTTTGGTAGTCTTTCTGGCGGTCTTTTCCTTCTCTACTTTGTCTAGACTAATCTAAACTTAAACTAACCTAAACTAAACTAACTTAACTAGAACTAAATTTAATTTTAAAACCTTTTTAAAAATTGAAATGAAATGAAACTTTTTTTTCCCCACTTTAGACACTAAAAACACTAAAATCTCAGCAGCCCATCTTCAGCATGTGTATTCACTCCGTCTGCAATCACACACAGTAACTTTCAGAGAAATGACTGTGGGAGCCTCAGGTTTTGTGTGTGAGGATGGTGGCGCGGGATCCGATGGGTTAGCGCGAATGCAGTGTGACTGGAGGGAGAGGCTTAACGAGCAGGGGGAAGGCGCAAGGATCAGCACAGGAGCTGTCACATCTCACAGCAAAACACTTGGATAAACCGAACGAGAGAGAGAAAAGCCAAGGTGGGGGGAGGAAAGAGCTCAAGAACCAATCAACCCCCAACCACCACCAAAACAATTCAAGGACAGGTAAGAGAGAAGAATTGGATCGCCGTGATTAAAGTTGGTCGCGTTGCTTCAATGGAGTTGAAAATTTGAATTTAAATATAAAGCCAATTTAAAAACGCCTCCCTCGTGGACCCGGGCGGTAAATTAAAGCAGTGAAATAGTCTCCCTGGATATAGGGTTTTCAGAAACCGCTCAGGTGCCTCGCCCGAAGTCACTGAACCAGAGGTGTCAGTTTCAGAGAGTGGGTCAATTCCCATTATTGGTGGGCAACCCGCTAATGGTCGGTTTGGTAGAGTTTTGTTTTTATATGTATGTAATATGTCTAGAAGTGGGACTTGAACCCTCGAGCTATACGGTGCGTGTATATAATAGATACATTTAATAGAATGTATCTATATTAAATGTATCTAACTTGTTGAGGCGGCTGGACGCTCTCCTCCCGCCCTCCCGGCTGCAGGGAGTTTGATGCCAGTGCTGTAGACTGAAGCCGGGGATGATGAATGATCAGTCCGCACGGAAATGGGGCGAGTTCTAACCCGTCTTGACTCTAATCTCCTTCAGGGAGCCGCTTTGTCTATGAAATGATTCCAATTTCACCGATTGTGAGTTTTTTTTTATAACACTCCTCTGCTTGAAATGTGGAGCCTCCGGTTCTGCTCTTTCCTCCCTATATTCTATTTATTGGTAACCGTGAGAAGGATGGCCTTTTTGCCTGCTTTAAGTTTGATTGGACGGTATGTTTCTCCTACTCGAGGGGCGCTAACCTGGGGCAATCCAGTGCCACCCTTATTGATCCATCAAAATAGGTCCCGGGTTTGGGCAACATTGCTGAACATCCCAAAAAAATCATTCCTGAAATCTCTAACTCCGGGACTTATTAATTAATCCCAATAGTATTCAGTTCTTATGAAAATGTTAACATGACCTCCCACCAGTAGATAGTGCTTTGTCAATGATGGCAGCTGATGGGTTCAGTTCTCGAGTGGTGTTTGTCACCTGTGATTCTCCTCGTGTACACCATCCTTTAGCGATTACTCGATTATAGTGTGTGGCTAGTTGCTCTATTACCTTGTTAAAACCAGTTAGTCTCACAACTCGGGGGTGTTTCTCACATGGGCAGACAGCTGGAAACGATATTTTAATTGAAGCACATCTCAATCCCATTATATACACACTGGCGATCCTGGGTTAGTGTGGAGAGTTCAGACTATATCTAGCAACTAAAGTAACTCTGTTTGAAAACATTCAATATGTTATTTTAATTCCGTTTCGCCCCTCCTAAAATTACCCCCTTCTTTTAAGATCGCCTAATCACATCACTGCAGCGATGTGACACTCCAGTGCAGGACTGAGGGAGAGCAGCGCTGTCGGAGGTGCCGACTTTCAGACGAGATGTTAAACCAAGGTCCCATCTGCCTTCTGGGGGGATGATGTAAAAGATCCCATTCAAAGGAAAGCAGGAAAGTTGTCCTGCCATCCCCATTTGCAACATTTAATCTTTCGTGCCCCCTACCCGAGCACCGATTGTTCCTTCAAATCCTCCCCCCTCCTTAAAATCTGTTACATCTCTAGCCTTTTCCAGTTCTGAAGAAGGATCCCAGACCTGAAACGTTAACTCTGTTTCTCTCTCCACGGATGCTGCCTGGCCTGCTGAATGCTTCCAGCATTTTCTGTTGTTATTTAAGTTGTCCTGTTGTCCTGACCAATATTAATCACTCAACCAACACCAGCAAAAACAGATTACTGATCGCTTATCTCATTGCTGTTTCTGGGACCTTGCTATGCACAAGTTGGTAGTCGTGTTTGCCCGCTTAATAGTGAAGCACTTCGGGACGTCCTGGGGATGTGAACAGCGCTATATAAATGCAAGTTAGTTCTTTTACTCAACACGGCTGAATTGGTGCTATCTAGGATAACCTTTATGAACATAGAATGGAGCCAGTCAAGTTTGCAGATGGCATTAAATTAGGAGGGCCAGTGAGTAGTGCAGATGAGAGAAGGAAGTTGCAAATGGATTTCAATGTGGGTAAGTGTGAGGTCATCAGCTTTGGACGCAAGAAAGATTTTCTAAATGGTGAGGAATTGAGTGCTGTAGAGGAGCAGAGCGGTTTGGGAATCCAAGTACACAAATCACTAAAAGCTAGTAGACAGGGACAGAAAAAGCAATCAGAAAGGCTAATGGAACGTTGGCCTTCGTCTCACGGGGGCTGGAATACAAAGGGGAGGATGTTATGCTTCAGTCGTACGGGGCCTTGGCCAGACCCCATCTGGAGTACTGTATAAAAACAAAATGCTGGCAATACTCAGCAGGTCGGGCAGCATCCGTGGAGAGAGAGAAACAGAGTTAACGTTTCAGGTCGATGACCTTTCGTTAGAACTGGAATACAGGAAACTTTTTTTTATCCGGCACCGATGGGACCGACGTGGTGCCGGTTTATCAAAAATTCCGGATAACCGAAAGCTATAGTAAAAGATATGGAGAGCTGAGAGCTCCGTATAAAGCAACAAACCCTATTGCTTAGCAACAGGTTCAGAACAATGGCCACAAGTTCCAAACGTCTCTAGTTTAGCAACAGCTGCAGCCACACCCTTGCACAGCAACAGATGGAGGAAGGCAAGTACAATATGAAGTAAAACTTACCTGAACCTACTCCTGAATTTTGCCGGTTAACCGAGATTTCCTGTTATTTAGGTGCTGGTAAATCGAAAGTTTCCTGTACTGTATGTTCTGGGCACCGCACCTCAGGAAGGATGTATTGACCTTGGAGGGGGTGCAGTGCAGATTCACCAGAATGATATCGGGGTTTAGAGGGCTAAATTATGAGGACAGGTTGCATAAACTTGGCTTGTATTTCCTTGCGGATAGCAGATTGACGGGTGATTTGATCGAGATGTTTAAAGCGTTAAAGGGATTCGATGGGGTAGATACAGAGAAGCTATTTCCTCTGATGGGGGAATCAAGAACAAGGGGACATAATCTTAAAATTAGAGCCAGGCCGTTCAGGAGTGAAATCAGGAAGCACTTTTTCATAAAGGGGAGTGGAAATCTGGAACTCCCTTCCCCCCAAAAGGCTGTGGATGCTGGGTCAATCGGAGCTTTGAAGGCTGAGATTGATTTTTTTTGTTAGGTAAAGGTATCAAGGGATATGGAGCAAAGGCGGTTAAATGGAGTTGATGTGCAGATCTGCCATGATCTAATTGAATGGCCGAGCAGGCTCACGGGGCTGAATGGCCTACTCCTGTTCCTAATGTTCCTAGTCCTAGTTGGTAGCACTCTCACCTTTGGGTCAGAAGGTTGCAGATTCAAACCCCATACTAGAGTTTCAGCTCATAATCCAGGCAAGCACTCCAGTGTCGTACTGATGGTCAGGGGTGCCATCCTTTGAATGTTTTGCACCTGTCTGCCTATTCTGATGGTTCAGGTAGATGTTAAAGATCCTGTGGCACTATTCAAAGTAGAGGGTTGTCCTAACCAATATTCCTCCCTCAACCAATACTAACAAATAAAATCACCATTAAATTGTCATTCATCTCATCGCGGTGCTGAATGGGTTGCTGCATTTGTTTGTATAACAACAGGCACGGCCACAGATGCAACTTTCAGCAAAATTGTGGTAGAGATTCCGGAGGCCTGACATTCCAAGGCGCGCTCGAGCCAATTTTCATTCTTGACAATAAATTTGAACAAAACCCCCTGATTCGGTGTTTGTCAAACATCTTCAGCCTGCACCACACCAAAAAAATCTCCTCTTCCCGTCTCTCAATTGTAACACTTCAGAAAGAACAGGATTTACATTTTTTTTTTTTTAAATAGGAGCAATGGGAGCTCAAGAAGAGTCCGGGGAATGGGAAAGTAACAAGCAAGCAGCTGCTGCTAAACTTTGGGCCCAACCATCCTGGCCAGTCACTGCATTTAACAGTAATTTATTATGAAGCAATTTGTTTGAACATGGGAAGGTGTATAAATGCAAAAGCTGGTGTTCTAGAAACAGAAAGATATTGAAAGATCTGCCTCACTGACAATCGCACCTTAGTTATAGCAGTATAGTGCATACAGTTAAACATGAGAATTAGGAGTAGGCCATACCACCCTCCGAGCCTGCTCCACCATTCAGTAAGATCGTGGCTGAACTTCTACATCAATTCCACTTTCCCGCCCTATCCCCATATCCCTTGATCCCTGAGTGCCCAAAAATCGATCAATTTCAGCCTTGAATATACTCCTCGACTGAGCATCCACAACCCTCCGGGATAGAGAATTCCAAAGATTCACCACCCTCCCGAGTGGAAAAAACTTCACCTCATCTCGGTCTTAAATGGCCGACCCCTTATCCTGAGACCATGACCCCTAGTTCTAGACTCTCCCGCCAGAGGAAACAGCCTCTCCGCATCTACCCTGTCACACCCTCTACGTTTCAATGAGATCACCTCTCATTCTTCAAAACTCCAGAGAGTATAGGCCCGATCTACTCAATCTCTCCTCATAGGACAACCCTCTCATCCCTGAAAGCAATCTAATGAACCTTTGTTGCACCGCCTCCGAGGCAAGTATAACCTTCCTTCGGTAAGGAAACCAAAACTGTGCACAGTTCTCCAGGCGTGGTCTCGCCAAAGCCCTGTATAATTGCAGCAAGACTCCCTTACTCTTTTATACGCCAACCCCCTTGCAATAAAGGCCAACGTACCATTTGCCTTCCTAATTGCTTGCTGTACCTATTAATACAAATATCACTCTTTCAAGATACTTGAGTACAAAGCAGGAACCATATAAATACAGATAAAATAACCAATCTGTAATTTTTGTCTGAATGATATTGGGCATTAGTTTAGTTCTAACCAATCGAAACAGTTTGGATAGATTCTGGAATTTGGAACCTTTTCCAAGTTTCTCTCTGTGTGATAGTCCTTGGTAACCATTTGTTGCCTCCCACAACAGCATTACTGTGGAGACCTGCAGTGCGAATCTGCATCCAATCATTTGTTGACACTGTGGGGGAGAAATTGGGTGAGTAGCGCCACCTGTTAGCGCCTAAAGAGGCAGTCAGTGGCTGTAGCGCCACTGGCTGCGTCTCCCGCGATATTCAGTAGGGGCGCTAATGGTGGCGTTAGGCTTTTGCGCTGCGCCACCACCGATGACGTCATTGGTGTGCACAGTGCCCCGTTCGCGATATTTGGTAGCTTGCGCCGCTCGCTACCCGCGCCCGGTTCACGGGGCCTTACTGTGCCGGCAGCGGCGCAAGTTAAGGTGGAGGTGCGGGGCGGCCGCTTTTTCGGCGGCCGCCTGCCAGCACCTCCGCCCCCAGCCTCCTAACCTCCCCCCCGCGGCATTGCCAGCTGTTTCCCGAGAGCCCGGCACTTCTCCTTGGTGCCGGGCTCATTTGCCGGCGATCGGGGATCGCGCTGTTGCAGGCACCTCTCCCTTAACAGTGGGAGGAAGGCCTGCAGTACCACGCTGCGGCACGTTGCGCTGCGATAATCAGTTTCAGCGCCCTAAGAGGGACGCGGAGCGCCTCGAGCCTCGCCCCGTCTCCCTCGAGCGGCACTGAAACTGAATTTCTGGCGATCGGTATCACTCCGATCGCTGCGCTAAATCCTGCGCTCAGGCGACTTTTGCGCCACTTTGGCGCCCCAACCCAATTTCTAGGCCTGTGTGTTCAAAAGACCACACTAACATATGGCCTTTACAATAGGATCCCATTTTACGCCTCGCACTAAGTGGTTTTCTCTGCAATTGTCAGGCATTGTTGCTTCTCACTGTAATATCTTAAGCTCTCTTTGAGGCTTTCAAGAACTGATCAGGCTCTGCTGTAGATGGGTATGCTGGCTAGTCTTTGGTCAACCTACAAATTCATGGCCGATTATGTTGTCCATTTCTTACACTTATGAATTAAATGAATAAATGGTCCCCATAAGATGAATGGACAAAGCAACAGGTCAGGTTTTTAGAGCCATTTATGTGAGATTAATTAGTGCGATGCCAATAAGGGAATCATGAACGAGGGGACATGATCTTAAAATTAGAGCTAGGTCATTAAGGAGCAAACTCAGGCAGCACTTTTTCACACAGGGCAGTGGAAATCTGGAAGTTTCTACCCCAAAAAGCTGTGGATGCTGAATCAATTGAAACTTTCAAGTCTGCGATAGATAAACTTTTGTTGGGTAAGGGTATCGAGGGATATGGAGTTGAGGTACAGATCAGCCATAGTCGGATTGAATGGCCGAGCACGCACGAGAGGCTGAATTGCCTACTCCTGTTTCTATGTTCACACTTGATCTGTATTCCATGTTGAAAGTCTAGTGACATTATGACACTTTATTGCAGTGTGCTCACTACAGGACTTGGAAAAATTCTGATGTTCAGGCTGCATCCTTGAGCTTTTACGGCAATTATATATCCCACTGTACCTGATACACCTCATACTTAGTGGCATTCAGGTGTGGCAGCCGGGTCAGAGCGGATGAGGGATACCAGTTGGGGGGGGGCAGGTAGGGGGTGTGTGGGGGGGGCAGGTAGGGAGGGAGTAGGTGGGGGGTGTGTTGGGGGGGTGTTGCGGGGGAGCAGGTAGGGAGGGAGTGTGCGGGGGGGGCAGGTAGGGAGGGAGTAGGTGGAGTAGGTGGGGGGGGTGCGGGGGGGCAGGTGGGGGGGTGTGCGGGGGAGGGGCGCGTAGGGGGGGTGTGCGGGGGAGGGGCGCGTGGGGGGGTGCGCGGGGGTGGCGCGGGGTGGGG
The DNA here is from genome assembly GCF_052327205.1 of Somniosus microcephalus. Classification (NCBI taxonomy): domain Eukaryota; kingdom Metazoa; phylum Chordata; class Chondrichthyes; order Squaliformes; family Somniosidae; genus Somniosus; species Somniosus microcephalus. The sequence continues at coordinate 208,266,516 of NC_140995.1, read as the reverse complement.
GAGGGCAGGTGGGGGAGTGCAGGGGGGGCAGGTAGGGAGGGAGTGTGCGGGGGGGCAGGTAGGGGGTGTTGCGGGGGGGCAGGTAGGGGGGTGTGCGGGGGGGCAGGTTGGGTGTGTGAGGGGGGGTGCGGGGAGGGGGGGGTTGTGGGTGTGTTCCGGGGCAGTTTCTGAGCTGCACTCTGGACTGCTTTTCCGAAAGGTTCCACTCAGTTAAGTTTTGAAACACAATTCACGATCAAGTAGATTTTTGAAGGAACTTGTGGTTCTGGGGTTGAGGGGCCGGCGGTGGGCGGGGGGGCGGCGGTGCGGTGAGGGGGTTGGGTTTGGCAGCAGAGATGAGGCGTGGCAATAGTGGGCTGGTGGGACAGGAGGTTAGGTCTGGCAGGGTGGGTCAGGAGGTTGGGTCTGGCAGGGTGGGTCAGGTCTGGCAGGGTGGGTCAGATCTAGCAGTAGTGTCTGGCTCTGACAAGGGATTCGGGTCTTGTAGAGGAGTATCAGCTGCTGGGAGCTTCATTTTGGTAATATTTGGCCGGCGATGCTGAAGATCGAGTCGACAACTGGATTTACAAAGGTTGAAGTGATTTCAACACATTCCACAGCTCTTTTACTTCCTTGACTGGTTTGAAGCCAGCGTAACACAAGGTGTGGCCTGGCAGTTACTGCCAGTGCTGTGAAGGGGAGTCGTGGCACATATAACTGCCATAAGAAATCTCGTACTCAAGAAATATTTATTAACGGGCATTACAGACACTGAAATAGTCGCCTCAGGTCACCAGGCATTCATGAGAGAGGGAAAATATGGGGCATAATGTTTCTATTAAAGATTGACCCAAGGATTAGATTCGGGCACTGACACTCGTGCATTAGTAAGATGGATAGGACCATCTGTTTCTACAAATATATACACTGTCCAGAGCTGTATTTTAAAGTTAACTGGTTGGAGTCTGTATGGAAAGCAATGCACACTGCTGGGAACAGCGTGGTGCTCTGCAGCTTGCAGTGCTCATCCAGACTGGGCATGACCACTGGCTTAAGCAGGTATGCCTACTATCTTCAAATGTGTATATTTCTTACCCCTTGGGGAGGCTGTAGCAGTGTAAGCAGAGAGAGTCAGTCAGCAATCCTGACCAACGTTTACATAGGAACAGGAGGAGCAGGCCATTCAGCCCCTCCAGCCTGTTCCACCATTCAATTAGATCATGGCTGATCTGCATCTTAACTCCAGCTATCTGCTTTTTCTCCCTATCCATTGATAGATTTTTATTAGGTGTGGGTATCAATCACGGTCATGTGACTGCAAAAGACAAAGCTGAAGCGTTCACAACCATCTTCAGCCAGAAGTGCCAAATGGATTGTCTATCTCTGCCTCCTCCTGAGGTCACCACCATCACAGAAGACTGTCATAATGGCACAGAAACAGGCCAAATGGCACAGAAACAGGCCATTTGGCACATCGAGTCTGTGCCGGCTCTCTGTAGAGCAATCCAGTCAGTCCCATTGCCCCGCTCTATCCCCGTAGCCCTGCAAGTTTATTTCCCTCAAGTGCCTATCCAGTCTCCCCTTGAAAACATTGAGTGTCTCCGCTTCCACCACGTCCGTCGGCAGCGAATTCCAGGTCCTCACCACTTGCTGCGTAAACATTTTTTTCCCTCACGTTCCCCCGTATCTCATTTTCATCAACATAATTTAACAGTCTTCCCTGTAAGTAATGTAACATATAAATGAAACTGAGATACATTTAATTGTAATCTCGAATATATATTGAATGCTTTCTAAACTGAATTCACACTAAGCATTTACATTTAATTTACAGTACTAACCTTTATTGATTCAATGCATTCCATATGGTTGACATTTTGTAATTGCCAGTAAATGATTGGCACTGACACTTAAAAGGCTAACTTGATAAATCTTCTCACATTGTGCACACCTACATATAGAACCAATGACAGTAGCAACATATTCTGATTCCACAATGAGTAGGTCTGGTTGTTAATGCATGTAATTATTTTGCAGGATTTGACATCTTTAGTCAAACCTTAAGGACCAAAACATAAAATTGTAATAAATTTAATTTACTGTAACTATAACTACTCGATAAAGCAAGGCAAAAGCCCTTTAGTCTGAAGGTATGGTTCGTGTTTGTCACTTTGATAATCAAATTGAATCTTACTGAATCATATAGAAACATAGAAGATAGGAGCAGGAGTAGGCCATTCGGCCCCTCGAGCCTGTTCCGCCATTTAATGAGATCATGGCTGATCATCCAAACACAGTACCCTCTCCCTGCTTTCTCCCCTTATCCCTTGATTCCTTTCGCCTTAAGAAATATATCTAACTCCTTCTTGAATATATTTAATAAGTTGGCCTCAACTGCCTTCTGTGGTAGAGAATTCCACAGGTTCACCACTCTCTGGGTGAAGAAATTCCTCCTCATCTCTGTCCTAAATGGCTTACCCCTTATCCTTAGACTGTGACCCCTGGTTCTGGACTCCCCGGCCATCGGGAACATCCTTCCTGCATCTAGTCTGTCTAGCCCTGTTAGAATTTTATAAGTTTCAATGAGATCCCCTCTCATTCTTCTAAACTCCAGCGAATATAAGCCTAATCGACCCAATCTCTCTTCATACGTCATTCCTGCCATCCCAGGTATCAGTCTGGTGAATCTTCGCTGCACTCCCTCCATGGCAAGAACATCCTTCCTCAATATTGTCTATGTTGGGTTAGGCTACTTGCCATTGATATTTCATTCCTGTGCCATCAGGAGAAAATCATTTTAAAAACCCGCCCAATGTGAACATGCGTGTGTTAGTTACAAAGATGTATGAAGGATGGATTGGGGTTGTGTTATCCGAAAAACCGCTCAAACATTTGGTTTATGTACTGCCTGGACTTCACAGCCAATGCTTCAGACTAAACGCTAGAATTTATGAGGTGATTATTTTTTTAATAGTCACCAAGCACTATTTTTCAGTTGAATGGATCTTTGTGATCTAATGTAGGGGAATAATCTTATCTCTTTACAGACTAGCGATAAATCAGAATAAAGTGATGAATTTTAGTAATAAGGCTGCCCTTGTGAATTCAAGCAGAGGCACTATTATTGCACAAACTTAAAATTCAAACTCTAATTTCAGATTAATTGTGCCTCCTGTATCTTATGTCTGTGTCCAAATTCAGCCTATTGACAAAGTGCCTTCATTAACCCTACGTGTCTGGTTCCAGATATTGTAGTGACTATTCTCACATAAATTCACTCAACGGCTTTTTTATTTAAAAATCTACCAATTGTGTAAAGTACTCAGAGAATGTACTATTTTAACAGCAAGTTCGAGAATTTTCTGCAGGGGAGATGCCTGACCACTTCTTCCCAAGATCCTGAAGCCTTGGGCGAGGAACGGTTGGAAGGAATGCGTACACTACAACCCTGGATAATGGGATGTTGGTTAGAGGTTCTTCATCACCCAAATCAAATCTTTTCACAGCAGGACAAAGTAAAGTGGCCTGGGGCTCTATGAAAAGCTGTTTATTATACCATAAACAGATTTCAAAGGGGAAGGCCTAGAAATTCAGTGCACTTAGCACCGATTTTGCGGCGCTAGAGGGCCTAGCGCTGCAATTGGCGCCGGTTCCTAAATTGCCTGGGGCCCTTCCGCGGCGGTAGACCGGTAGCGCTGCGCCGGCACCGATGACGTCATCGGTGTGCGCAGCGTCCCGGTTGCCGTGATAACCCGGCCCCAAGCCGAAATTCAGTTGCGGCCACCTCGCCAGTGGCAGCCGCAACTAAGACTCCGGCAAACGAGTGTTGCCGGAGTCTGCGCCGGCGCTTTAAGGAGGCGCGGCGGCCGGCCGCTTTCCCGCCGGCCGCCTGCCCGCAGCTCCCTCCCCGGACTTCTCCCCCCACCCCCCCCCCCGGAACAGATGCAAGCCCGGCACTTGTCCGAGATGCCGGGCTCATTTTTGAAGAGATTTGCGCGGGCCGCGGCCGGGTGCAGGCAGCTCCTCCTTAACGGAAGGAGGAGGCCTGCACTTCCCGAGCCTGCCGCACCGCAGCGGGCGCCGCAGCGCCGGAATAGCGCCGCAATGCGGCGCGTTGCGCCAGTTTTCAGGCGCTAAAACCCTTCAGTAGCGCCGGCAGCCGTTTGGGCGCGGCGCTACTGAATTTTTGGCGCGCGCAAAGGGACTTAGCGCCGGCGCTAACTTCCGGCGCTAAAGCCCTGGCGCAGCGCAAACTCAATTTCTCGGCCGAAGTGTTAGTACTGGGCGTCCATTAAATGATTCCTCAGAAGAGGGTGCTGGGCTGATCGCTATGGAAACGCATAGCAAGATAATGAATTAACAATGAGAATGATTAAAGATACACATTGTGGGGAGAGAGAGGTAGGGGAGAGAGCGAGCGAGAGAGGTAGGGGAGAGAGCGAGCGAGAGGGGTAGGGGAGAGAGCGAGCGAGAGGGGTAGGGGAGAGAGCGAGCGAGAGGGGTAGGGGAGAGAGCGAGCGAGAGGGGTAGGGGAGAGAGCGAGCGAGAGGGGTTGGGGAGAGAGCGAGCGAGAGGGGTAGGGGAGAGAGCGAGCGAGAGGGGTAGGGGAGAGAGCGAGCGAGAGGGGTAGGGGAGAGAGCGAGCGAGAGGGGTAGGGGAGAGCGAGCGAGCGGGGTAGGGGAGAGAGAGAGCGAGCGAGCGGGGTAGGGGAGAGAGCGAGCGAGCGGGGTAGGGGAGAGAGCGAGCGAGCGGGGTAGGGGAGAGAGCGAGCGAGCGGGGTAGGGGAGAGAGCGAGCGAGCGGGGTAGGGGAGAGAGCGAGCGAGAGGGGTAGGGGAGAGAGCGAGCGAGAGGGGTAGGGGAGAGAGCGAGCGAGAGGGGTAGGGGAGAGAGCGAGAGGGGTAGGGGAGAGAGCGAGCGAGAGGGGTAGGGGAGAGAGCGAGCGAGAGGGGTAGGGGAGAGAACGAGAGGGGTAGGGGAGAGAGCGAGCGAGAGGGGTAGGGGAGAGAGCGAGCGAGAGGGGTAGGGGAGAGAGCGAGCGAGCGGGGTAGGGGAGAGAGCGAGCGAGCGGGGTAGGGGAGAGAGCGAGCGAGCGGGGTAGGGGAGAGAGCGAGCGGGGCAGGGGAGCGACTGGGGGGAAAAGAGAGAGAGAGAGAGAACAGGCCACAAAAACAAAATCCCTCCACCTAAAGAAAGCCTGTGGGCCAGACAACATCAAAAATGAAATGCTCAAGTTCAGCAATATGGAGATGCAGGGTGCGGTACTCAAGTTATTCAACATCATATTGCGTTCAGGCTGTTTTCCCGATATCTGGTGCCAAGGACTCATCTCTCCCATATATAAAAGTGGAAACAAATCAGACCCAAATAACTACCGCGGCATCTGTGTCAACAGTTGTCTAGGGAAGTTATTCTGCAGTATTCTAAATAGCAGATTACTGGATTTTCTTAACAAACATAATATCCTTCGAAAAAATCAAAAAGGCTTTCTTCCAAAACACCGCACCACCGACCATATCTATACCCTTCACACTCTCATTGAAAAACATATACACCAAACAAAAAATGGGAAAATATTCGCTTGTTTCATTGACTTAAGAAAGCCTTTGACTCTATCTGCCACGAAGGGCTCTATTATAAACTTCTTCAGTGTGGAATAGGGGGCAAAGTCTATGACCTTATTAAATCGATGTATCTGAAAAATAAATGCGGTGTCAAAATTGGAGACAAACGCACCGGTTTCTTCACCCAGAGAAAAGGCGTCCGGCAGGGCTGCAATTTGAGCCCGACCCTGTTCAACATATACATAAATGAATTAGCAGACATGCTGGAGCAAAGCGAGTCACCGGGTCTCTGTCTCCTGGATGGAGAAGTGAAATCCCTGTTCTATGCGGACGACCTGGTTCTGCTGTCTCCCACAGAACAGGGATTACAGCAACAACTAGACCTACTCGACAAATACTGCCAAAATTGGGCCCTAACAGTAAATCTAAAGAAAACCAACATCATGATTTTTCAAAAAAGGGCCAGGTGTCAGGAAAACAAATACCAGTTTACTCTCAGTGATACCATCATAGGACACACTATGAGCTACACTTACCTTGGTCCAACCATTACAGCATCAGGGAGCTTCAGCATAGCAGTGAATGCACTAAAAGAAAAAGCCCGAAGAGCCCTATATGCAATAAAAAGAAAATTCTACAACATCCAAATCTGGCTCAAAATATTTGACAGCATAATCCTGCCCATTGCGCTGTACAGTAGTGAAGTATGGGGCCTGCTCAATCACCATAGCTACACTAAATGGGAAAAACACACAATAGAAGCCCTACATGCAGAATTTTGCCGAAGCATCCTTCGCACCCAAAGGAAAACACCAACAAATGCATGCAGAGCCGAACTAGGCAGATACCCACTGATAATAAACATCCAAAAACGAGCACTAAACTTTCTAAATCACCTCAAATCTAGCTCCCCAGACACCCTTCATTTTAAAGCCTTCCAGACCCAAGAGCTAAACCCAGAAAAGAGTCCCCTGAGTCAGCTGCTACTGAAACTAAGTACTCCTACTCAGCCGGACCCTGACCAGTCCCAGACCAACACTGCCGTCCAAACACCAATCCGAGTGAACCAAATCATTAAACAATGCAAAGAAACCTACCTGGAACATTGGAACAAAATAACCAAAAGCCAAAGCAGATTAGAATGTTACCGGGCCCTAAAAAAGAGAATATAAACTGGCAGACTATCTCTCGACCATCAGAGACACAAAACAGAGACAGACCCTCACCAGGTACAGACTAAGCGACCACCAACTGGCAATTGAAAAAGGAAGATACAAGAAATCCTGGCAGCCTAGAGAGAATAGAATATGTGATCAATGTCTGGCCGGCGAGGTTGAGACAGAGATGCATTTCCTCCTAAAATGCGAAAAATTCAACACATCAAGAAACATATTATTTGACAAGCTCAGCCAAACAACCCCAGATTTCAAGGAATTGGATGACCTGTCAAAATTAAAATTAGTCCTGGGAGAAGGAGACAGACCATACCTTGGTGCCAAATATGTAACAACATGTCACAACCTGAGGACTGTTTAAAATTAATACTGAATGTACCCAATGATGTACAAAGACTGTTTAAATTAATATTGTTTAAAGTAATATTGTATGTACCCAACGAAGGTCAAAATTGTTTGACACCTACAGAATGTTGGAAAACTGTACTTTTTGTTATGTAAGCTTTGGCAATATGGTTCCCTGTAAACTTTCATGCCAATAAAGCATTTGAATTGAAAAATTGAATTGAGAGAGAGAGAGAGAGACTGGGGGGAAGAGAGAGAGAGAGAGAGAGAGAGAGACTGGGGGGAAGAGAGAGAGAGAGAGAGAGAGAGAGACTGGGGGGAAGAGAGAGAGAGAGAGAGAGAGACTGGGGGGAAGAGAGAGAGAGAGAGAGAGAGAGAGAGACTGGGGGGAAGAGAGAGAGAGAGAGAGAGAGACTGGGGGGAAGAGAGAGAGAGAGAGAGAGAGACTGGGGGGAAGAGAGAGAGAGAGAGAGAGAGACTGGGGGGAAGAGAGAGAGAGAGAGAGAGAGACTGGGGGGAAGAGAGAGAGACTGGGGGGAAGAGAGAGACTGGGGGGAAGAGAGAGAGAGAGAGACTGGGGGGAAGAGAGAGAGAGAGAGACTGGGGGGAAGAGAGAGAGAGAGACTGGGGGGAAGAGAGAGAGAGACTGCGGGGAAGAGAGAGAGAGACTGGGGGGAAGAGAGAGAGAGAGACTGGGGGGAAGAGAGAGAGAGACTGGGGGGAAGAGAGAGAGAGAGAGAGAGAGACTGGGGGGAAGAGAGAGAGAGACTGGGGGGAAGAGAGAGAGAGACTGGGGGGAAGAGAGAGAGAGACTGGGGGGAGAGAGAGAGAGAGAGACTGGGGGGAAGAGAGAGAGAGAGACTGGGGGGAAGAGAGAGAGACTCGGGGGGAAGAGAGAGAGACTCGGGGGGAAGAGAGAGAGAGAGACTGGGGGGGAAGAGAGAGAGAGAGACTGGGGGGAAGAGAGAGAGAGAGAGACTGGGGGGAAGAGAGAGAGAGAGAGACTGGGGGGAAGAGAGAGAGAGAGACTGGGGGGAAGAGAGAGAGAGAGACTGGGGGGAAGAGAGAGAGAGAGACTGGGGGGAAGAGAGAGAGAGAGACTGGGGGGAAGAGAGAGAGAGAGACTGGGGGGGAAGAGAGAGAGAGAGAGACTGGGGGGGAAGAGAGAGAGAGAGAGAGACTGGGGGGAAGAGAGAGAGAGAGAGACTGGGGGGAAGAGAGAGAGAGAGAGACTGGGGGGAAGAGAGAGAGAGAGAGACTGGGGGGAAGAGAGAGAGAGAGACTGGGGGGAAGAGAGAGAGAGAGACTGGGGGGAAGAGAGAGAGAGAGAGACTGGGGGGAAGAGAGAGAGAGAGAGACTGGGGGGAAGAGAGAGAGAGAGAGACTGGGGGGAAGAGAGAGAGAGAGAGACTGGGGGGAAGAGAGAGAGAGAGAGACTGGGGGGAAGTGAGAGAGAGAGACTGGGGGGAAGAGAGAGAGAGACTGGGGGGAAGAGAGAGAGAGAGACTGGGGGGAAGAGAGAGAGAGAGATTGAATTGAATTGAATTGAGAGAGAGAGATGGAGAGAGAGAGAGATGGAGAGAGAGAGAGATGGAGAGAGAGAGAGATGGAGAGAGAGAGAGATGGAGAGAGAGAGAGAGAGGGAGAGAGAGACAGAGAGAGAGAGACTGTTTAAAATTAATATTGAACGTACCAAATGAAGTACAAAGACTGTTTAAAATTAATATTGTTTAAAAGTAATATTGTATGTACCCAACAAATGTCAAATCGATTGACACCTACAGAATGTTGGAAAACTGTACCTTTTTGCTATGTAAGCTTTGGCAATATGGTTCTCTGTAAACTTTCATGCCAATAAAGCATTTGAATTGGAATTGAATTGGACTGGGGGGAAGAGAGAGAGAGAGAGAGAGAGACTGGGGGGAAGAGAGAGAGAGAGACTGGGGTGAAGAGAGAGAGAGAGACTGGGGGGAAGAGAGAGAGAGAGACTGGGGGGGAAGAGAGAGAGAGAGACTGGGGGGAAGAGAGAGAGAGAGACTGGGGGGGGAAGAGAGAGAGAGAGAGACTGGGGGGAAGAGAGAGAGAGAGACTGGGGGGGGAAGAGAGAGAGAGAGAGAGACGGGGGGAAGAGAGAGAGAGAGAGAGAGACGGGGGGAAGAGAGAGAGAGAGAGAGAGACTGGGGGGAAGAGAGAGAGAGAGAGAGACTGGGGGGAAGAGAGAGAGAGACTGGGGGGAAGAGAGAGAGAGACTGGGGGGAAGAGAGAGAGAGACTGGGGGGAAGAGAGAGAGAGAGACTGGGGGGAAGAGAGAGAGAGAGACTGGGGGGAAGAGAGAGAGAGAGACTGGGGGGAAGAGAGAGAGAGAGACTGGGGGGAAGAGAGAGAGAGAGACTGGGGGGAAGAGAGAGAGAGAGACTGGGGGGAAGAGAGAGAGAGACTGGGGGGAAGAGAGAGAGAGAGAGACTGGGGGGAAGAGAGAGAGAGACTGGGGGGAAGAGAGAGAGAGACTGGGGGGAAGAGAGAGAGAGAGAGAGAGAGACTGGGGGCAATATGGTTCTCTGTAAACTTTCATGCCAATAAAGCATTTTAATTGGAAAAAAAAATTGGAATTGGAGAGAGAGAGAGAGAGAGACTGGGGGGAAGAGAGAGAGAGAGAGACTGGGGGGAAGAGAGAGAGAGACTGGGGGGAAGAGAGAGAGAGAGAGAGAGACTGGGGGGAAGAGAGAGAGAGAGAGACTGGGGGGAAGAGAGAGAGAGAGAGACTGGGGGAAGAGAGAGAGAGAGAGACTGGGGGGAAGAGAGAGAGAGAGAGACTGGGGGGAAGAGAGAGAGAGAGAGACTGGGGGGAAGAGTGTGGTGGATTATACAATCACTGACCTGGACCCCTGCGATATCAACGCATTCACTGTCAGGCAGCAATCCCCCCTCTCAGACCATAACCAAATAAATGTGTACCTTAAACTTTCTGCCCAAACTACAGACACAAAAAAGGAACCCAGTAAGCTACATAAAATAAACCAGACATACAGATGGGCCCCAGACAGTGGAGATAAATTCATCACAGCACTAAATTCACCTGATCTCACAAGTAAAATTTCAAAATTTAAAGAAAATCTATATGAGATCACCAGAGATGGGGTAAACATGGCCATAGAGGATATAAATATGATCTTTCATGAGGCAGCTGTAAAAGCCGACCTCGTGAAACAGAAGAGGAAGAGTCACAAAAGACAAAATAAAAATAAGAAATGGTTTGACCACGAATGCAAAAATGCCAGAAAAGACCTGAGAAAAATATCAAACCAAAAGCATCGCCAACCAAACAATCCGGACCTACGTACTAGATACAATGAAACCCTCAAAAGATATAAACACACCATTAGGAACAAAACACAAAACTATACCCACAAAATACTAGAAGAAATTGAAAACTCCACCAACCCAAAACAATTCTGGGAAATGTGGAATAACCTGAGTACAACACAATTGCAAGCATTACCAATCCAAGATGGCGACATCTGGAGAACACATTTTGAAAACCTCTACAAAGACATCCCAATAAACGAAACAAACCCAAGTCAACATCAGGTCACAGAAAAACTCCAC